>NC_079435.1:40915672-41084690 GCF_903798145.1 Danio aesculapii
ACTTTATAACTTATACCTGTATCCTGCACTTGCTGCTATTGCACTGCTGGTTAGACATAAACTGCATTTTGTTGCCTTGTACGTGTACATGTGTAATGACAATAAAGTTGAATCTAATCTAATCTATTTCCAATGTAAGAATATATGCCAATATGCACGCAAGCGACAGGTGCATGATGCCATGATGACAGATATTTTTCAAGACATTTCTATACAGCTTAAAGTGACATTTAAAGGCTTAACTAGGTTAATTAGGTTAACTAAGCAGGTTAGGGGTAATTAGGCAAGTTATTGTATAACGATGATTTGTTCTGTGGACAGTCGGAAAAAAAAATTGCTTAAAAGGGCTAATAATTTTGACCTTAAAATAAAAAAATAAAAAAATTTAAAACTGCTTTTCTTCTAGCCAAAATAAAACAAATAAGACTTTCTCCAGGGAAAAAATATTATCAGACATACTGTGAAAATTTCCTTGCTCTGCTAAACATAATTTGGGAAATATTTTAAAAAGAAAAAAAAATTCAAATTGGGGCTAATCATTTTGACTTCAGC
This sequence comes from Danio aesculapii, assembly GCF_903798145.1. Taxonomy (NCBI): domain Eukaryota; kingdom Metazoa; phylum Chordata; class Actinopteri; order Cypriniformes; family Danionidae; genus Danio; species Danio aesculapii. The sequence goes on from NC_079435.1 coordinate 40,916,225, forward strand.
TGTATATATGATACTGGTAATTTATTAAATAGCTGTGATTTTTTCATATAATTTACATCTTGTTCTTTGGTTGCTTTAATTACTTCAATTGTCCTCGTTTGTAAATGACTCTGGATAAAATAATTTGCCTAGTGATTAAATTTAATGCTGACAGGCAAATTTGCTTCCCCTCTATTCAATGGCTTTTGTAGGTCAGTTAATCTTTGAAGCAGTCTGATTTAACTAGTCAGTATTTTTTCACTCAAATTATAAAGGCAGCATTTGCTTGGTCACAGAGATTAAACATTATTAGCGTTAGTAAAGGAGCAGTCAGCTGAGCAGGATCAGCACAGTGGAAAATCAGCTCCTCGTAAATAAGATGCTGATGATGTTCGTGGTGGCTGAAAGCTGTAACGGTTTAACTGATATAAAATCCCCTTTTCGCCCCATCTGTGCGCTTTCAAAAAATCATAAACATTTATGAACTAAGAGAATTTTGAAAACATCTTCCACATCTTCATGAATAAAGAGGGCATTATTAAACCTCCAGTTTACCTCTGTCATTTATTAAACATTTCACAAATCCTTTACCATTGAACATGCTCTCCTAACACAAAAAAATTGGGTACAGGTGATTACCTTCCATTATCACGGCCAACGCCCCACACACGAATGCTTGCGATTGGCTGAGAGTGTAGGACGCTCCGATCCATTGGGTCAACCAGATTCAGCATGTTATTTTCCAGAATGAGGTACATGTCCTTCCCCTGGGCACATACACATACACGCACACAAAAACACACACAGACACACACACACACAAATATTCAGTTTCAAAATCTAGTGGGCTTTTTCTGTATATTACCAATAATGCCATCTGCTTTATAAGGAATTATACAAATAGCACTCCTTTCTCAAAATGTAGAGTTGGCTAGCCTTGCACATTGCTAAGCTAAAAACATATTATAATAAAATAAAATGGTTGCAAAAACTTCTTAAATAGTTATATTTTTCCTTTAGATAAAGTATAAACGTATGCTTTGAGCAATGAATGAAATGTGTCATTGTTCAAACTCAGACTTTGTTGTATGTTGCTAAGCTAAAACCCTGATACACAGCACATGCAAATAATGGATAAAACAGTCAAAAATTATTTTGACAATATATTTTAATCTGTGCTTCAGGTAATGAATTTAATTTCTTCACACCAAAAGCAAAGTGCACCTTAGCTTGAAAGTGGTCAAGGTGTTAGCATGCTACTAAGCTAATTCATTATACTCCAACAAAAAAAGCTTATTTGTCAATAGGTATGCATATTTCATACAAAAGTGAAAATCTACTCTCCGTTTAAACACACTTTACTTGTTCCAAACCTTACAACCTTTCTTTCTTCTGTTGAAAACAAAACAATATATTTAGAAGAATGTTGGTAACAAGTAGACATTTATAGACAGGAAAATCCCAATGGAAGTCAATAGCTACCAGTTTGCAACATTCTTCAAAATATCTTCTATTGTGTTCAAGTTAAAACATGTCTGGAACAAGTGGAGAGAATTTTCATTTTATTTTTGGGTAAAACTACAAATTTATTTTGTTTCAAATTGAAAAAGCATTTTAAAAAGCATTTAACATTATATATATATATATATATATATATATATATATATATATATATATATATATATATATATATATATATATATATAATGTTATTCAGTATATTACACCTTAAAGACGCCTCTCATATGGAGAATGAAGTCACATGCATTGCTCAGGTGAGATTTTTTTACAAACTTTTATTCGTATTGGATTTAAGTCAGGTGATTGCCCCGGCCATTCTACAGCTTGATTTTTTTTTTTTTTTTTTGAGTTTGAGAGTTTCCTTGGCTGTGCTTTGAATCATTGTCTTGCTGAAATGTCCATTCTGGTTTCATCTTCATCGTCCTTATAATGTAGATGTTGGACTGAAGCAGCTAATATTAATTTACAAAGGGCAGAGAGTTGCTGAATAACACTGAGAGATTTCAGCTGCTGTCTGGGCTTTCACTGCCTTTCTACACCTCCCATATTTCATGTGTTCAATACTTTTTTCCTGTGTCATTTCAATGTATTATTAAGTTATTTATTAACTTAATTTGTAAAATAATTAGTTTTCTTTACTTATATAAATATATTTCTTTGGTTGTTATCAACATCTGATGAAAATTTCAAGTCAATAGCACCCTTAGAGAAATATTCTCTGACGTGTTTAATGTTAAATTTCCCCCACTGTATATACATTATGATTGATTTCCAGCATTCAACATGGTTTTCTGAAATAGTTTTTCACAGAATTTCTCCAAGTGTAAAAATGTAGTGGAGTCATTATATATTTAGGCCAAATATCTAAGAATATAGAATACTGATGCTGTCTATGATCTGGAACAGCCTTTGAGACATAAATGCAACCATTATGCCTATGTAGCAACTCACCAGATTTTGGAATCAATGTCACAGCTATAAGGTCTGAGCATGGTTGTGCTCGTATGCATGTTGGAAGTAATGAATAAATGATCAGACCAGAAAATAAAAGGCAGAAGGAGAACAGAGGCTCTCTTCCTGTGTCCTGTCACAACACATTAAACTCTCTTTCTTCCTCTTCCCATTCTATTCACTTGCTTTTCCTGCATGACATTTCCAGCTTCTCCTCTTTGTTACTCTTATTCTTTCTCGCCTTGACTCTTTTGCATTTTATCCCTATTTTTACCTTCTCTTTTTTCAAAATGACTCAAGATATGTTTAAAAACATTGGGCATATTTTTGAACGAATATGATTATGAAGCCTACTGAAAAGATTAGTTACTACTACTACTCGGGGTCTTTGGGTATGATAAACATGTGAACTGAACAAATGTTGTTTTAACCGCTGCACTTTCTTCATTTTAATGAATAGATATTGAATCTTAAACCCCAAGATTGATCTTTTAGTCTATGTTGACTCAGCTGATGCATAAACAAAACATAAAAAATAACATTGTATTAAAAATGTGTTGTTTTTTTTAAAGCGTTTCAAATGTTAAAATTTAAACATTTTTTATTAGGAAACTCAAAGAATAAAGCAGCTTTAATGCCACTATTTATAATTGAAAGCAAAATCATTAGCCCTTTTTTAAATATATATATATATATATATATATATATATATATATATATATATATATATATATATATATATATATATATATATATATATATATATATATATATATATATATATATATATATACAAATATTTCTTTGGTGCTGTTTAACAAAGAAATACTATATTTTTAAACATAATTGTTTTTTATAACTAATTTAATTTGTTTTTGCCATGATGACTACATAATTTTGTGAGTTATTTTGCAAGACACTCGTTTTTAAGTGCAATTTAAAGGCAATGTTTTGTAGCCAGTCAAAAATAAATAAATCTTAAGGAGGCTAATTTATTGAAAAAAAAAAATTTATATTGAAATTTAAAAAAAAATTATAAAAAAAGTTTGTAATCTAGCCAAACTAAAAGAAACAATAAGTTCTATAAGTTCTAAAATATAAAATAAGATATACTGGGAAAATATCCTTGCTCTGTTAGCCATTACATGGGAAATATTTGAAAAAGAATAAACATTTCAATAATAAGGGCTAATAATAAGCCTTGCTTTGTATATCACAAAATAAACATCTTACTTAAACAACCTTGTCTCGTAATTGATCAATCAATGTTTGTGACTGTGAAAAAAATGTCATCAAATGGCTTGTAAACAATGTGTCGCAATGCATTAATTTACAAGTTTCAATTTACACAGCTCATATAGTTCAAAAAGTATTTCTCTAAATATTTGCATTGCTAATTATATTAGTCTAGAAATATTCACAATATTTGACTTAACCTGTTAGCTTCAATAATAAATATTTTTTATTTGAAATTGAAAGAAATGCTAAATAAAATAAATAAAACAAACAGTAACATTTTACTCAGACACACACCCAGCAAATTCAGTTCATCTATAAAAACTCAGAATGTTCAAGTGGTCTCCTAATTATTTCCATAGCTGCAGGTATAAATAAATCTAAAACAAGTTATAAAAGTCACAGTGTAAATTGCTATATGTTAACAATAAACTGCTGTAGAATCGTATCTGCCTTATGTGTCATTTTTACATGTCTCCATACTATTTTTTTTTTGAGTGTTGATTAGTGCTGTATATCAAAAAATAAATAGTAACTGAACTTTGTGTACTTTGGGTTTGGACTTTTGAATTTGTTAATTGTACCTTTAAATATTATAGTAATATACAAGTATTAGCACTCACTAAATAATATAATTTTTATCTTTATTCTTAAGTATAATACATTTCTAACTGCATTTATTTAAAGGCAGGCACAATTTATTCAGCATATGAATGTTTTATTTTAATTAAGTATTTGAGTAAACCAGCGGAAATATTTCAAACTTCAAAGGTTTTTGTAAAGCTACATGACTGTGCAAAGATTGTTAGTTATGCATTCGTGTCTACGTGTGTGTGTGTGTGTGTGTGTGTGTGTGTGTGTGTGTGTGTGTGTGTGTGTGTGTGTGTGTGTGTGTGTGTGTGTGTGCGTGTGTGTGTAGTGCTGTAGCTCACCTCTCCCCAGATGCCCACAGTGTCTCGTATGTCATTCTTGCAGTAGGACAATTGACGGATGCAGTTGTTCACAGCCACACTGCTTTTACCTGGAGCCAAATCCTCTTCAGCCATCTCTACCCAGCCGAGAGAGCGAACAGCAAAACACTGGAATAAAAACAAACACCCACTGATGAATCACAAACACTGCTACATAACTTTATGCAAATGAAGACTACAACACATCCAATTATCTCCTTGAAAAGTCTGTATCTCAGAGTTTATAATTAAAATAAATGTCAAGTTTAATTTGATACGTTATTTCGAGAATTTCCTTTTTGCCAAAAAAATACTAAATATATGTTGTTATATTCAGACATAGTCCTTTTATAAGACAACACAATACCAATATATGCCAAGCTAACTTCAGTTTTAACCCTGATTTTCAATGTCAAGAAATGAAAACAAAATGATATTTATTCATTCATTCATTTTGCTTCGGCTTAGTCCCTTTATTATTCTGGGGTCGCCACAGCGGAATGAACCGCCAACTTAATTGCTAACAACTTAATTTCCATTAACTTAAAGGTGATTTTCTCAGCATTTTCATTTGTTTGAACCCACAGATTCCAGATTATCTAATAGTTGTATCTCTGCCAAATTAGTCCTATCATACACTAAAAATGCTGCGTTTCATGCAATTCATTCATGTTGTCCCAACACCATTGAAGTTATCACTTAATTAATTAACAAATTTAAGTGGTTTAAATATAAAATAATTAAGTTGTCCAATAAATCTCAACTCATTTTAAATAAATAGTTTGAACAAACAGCAAAATCATTTTTTTTCAGTCTACACTGACAATAAAGTATGTCTGCAAAATTCTTGCCAATAATTTGTGTTGAATTTAAACAAACAAATAAAATTTTGTAATGTTCAAATTAATTTGTTTGTTTAAATTCAGCCCAAATAAATTGTTTAGAACGACTTCACTTAAAAAAATTATAAATCCAAGAAATCATCTTTAAGTAATTATTTTGAAGTGTACACTGTAAAAATTGCCGTGTTCCACAAAATTCATTCAAGTTGTCCCAGCTCAAATTGATTAAGTTAAAATAATTGTTTTTACAAATTTAAGTAGATTAAACATAAAACAATTAAGCTGTCTCGTATATCTCAAGAATTGTGTTTCAGTGTAACAAACCATACATCAATGAAACCATACATCAATGAAAACCCCATACATCAATCAATTTTAAACAAACTGACACATATGACTGGTTTTGCAGTCCAGTTACAAAACATGATTATACAGTGCTCAGCATATGAGTACACCGCCCTCAAATCTCTCATTTAAATTAATATTTAAATTTTTTAATATTTTAATTAATATTTTAATTTTCTATAGGATGCTTTACAATATTATATTTGTGCATATACATTTAGTTTAGTTTAGTTACATTTAGTTTAGTGCATATACATTTAGTTTAGTCAGTACTGAAGCCAAACCTGGAGCTAATCTAACAAAATAACTCACGATAATTAGTAGTTAAAAAATGAGTAGCTTAAATTTATATGTGTTTATATATATTTATATGTATATTTATACCTAGAAAAATATTAAATAAAATTTTCAAAAATAGCAGAAATAATGAAAAACACAAAATATATAAAATGTTGTTGAAATCTTGTAGTTTGTATTTTTTTTTGCAATATTTTGCATGAATTTAAATGTATTATCTTTCAATTTTTAAAAATGTTCTGTGACTAAAATATTATATATAATAAATAAATATTTAATAAATATATCTGTTTAATAAATCTGTTTTGTTCAAATGCACAATATATATTACCCATATTCACTGAGAAAAGGATAAAAATATTCATTTTCAAAATGGGGTGTACTCAGTTGTGCTGAGCACTATATATAGATACTGTATATATGCAGATATTATATGTTTTATGATTTATTGTAAATATATATTCTATCTATTATCTGTTTACATACTGCATTACAATATGCATCATATCCAAAAATCCTCCTACTTTTATAGTGAGAGAGACTCAACTGAGGAAACACCTCTTTAAACTTTCAAACGGCACCTTCTAAGAATAGCTGCAGTTATAATGACTGAGAACGAGACTGACAGAGAGTGTGTGTGGGTGTGCATTCACACACATGCATGATCATTTACACACAGACACAAACACACACTAACATCAGAGTGTTGAGATCAAACAACAAGACCCCTGCTACTGGAAGATCTTTTCTTTCATCTTCCTTTCTCGTATCGGTATCTCACTCCCAGCATTCCGAGAGCAGGGTCATCCATTATTCAGTCTCTCTCTTTTTCTGACAATCGGTGATGAGGAGCTTCCATTGTGAAAGAGTTTATGTGTAACAGAGATTAATAATAGGCAGAATGTTGTCGTGCTCTATGGGTTTGATTTTAACTGCTGCTGAAAGGGCAGATCCTCAAGAGGAAGAGTGTGAAACATGCATAGAGGAAAAGAGAAAGGGAAGAGTGGGAGCGTGACTTGGAGAAAGTATGAACTGAATACTAGATGAGGTTATCTGGAAATTAAAAATCCAGTTACATTTAAAAATATAGACTTATAGTGTGTTACCGTGCAGTTGCAATGCATAGAACTGAACGCATCCTCTGTCTAAGTTCAAATGACTCGTAGAATGTTTAGTGTTGGTGCGATTTTTTGGAAAGGAATGGATTTCTTGAATTTCCTAAGAAACACTGTTCACAATGTATTTTGATAATGATGTACAATTAATTTCTGTTTAAAACAATTGTTTTTCTTTTAAACCTTCTATTTATGAAGGAGTGCTGAAAAAAAGAAACAAAATATTATGCATTATAAAATAGATATTTTTAATTTTATTATAAATTTATTAAAACGAGGCACAATAAAGTCATGCAAATAAGGATTATGATATGCTAGTAAAGACTGAAATTGCATTTTTAAAAATACAAAAGTTATACAAATAAAAAATATAAAACATTTAATGTAAAAATATATTAAAATATGTTCTTTGTATTGTATTTTTTATCACATTGGTAAGTATAACCATATTACATATATTTTGTGACATTTTAACTGTCAACTTATGTCCAGCCACAAGATAAAGATCAAATAAAAACTTTTGTTAAACCTTTTTTTTTAATCAATTTAGCATTTTTTGTATTATTGATTAGTTTTACATTGAGTGTTTTGATGCATATATCTGTAGCAAATAATGTCATGATTTTTAGAGACAGTGTTTTGTATTAGATTATATTAGCATCTATGTTTTTATAGCCTTAACCCTCCATGGCATGAATTGTTGTTTAAGGAGGAAAAAATATTTGACCCTAATCTCTGGGTGCTTATAATAAATCAATCATAAAATGTGCTTCCCCTAGTCCCCCATAATATATATTATGTTGATAACTATACATATTTACACATTTCCATCCATAAGATGTTATTGTTTTAACAAAAGTAGTCTAACTGCACAAATGAAAAACTACCATATTAATTTTCTCAATCAAATATGCTTCTTCACATTTCCATGACCATCACACATATATTTAATATTAAGTTATTTAAATTTAAATGTGTTAAAAAGTGAAATATATCTTTCATTCTGCTACCAGTGTGCTCAAGCAGATTATGGTCCCAAAAACGGCTTTTTTGCCCCCAGACGAAAGGTCAAACCCACACCCACCACAAATTTCCCTCGTCACAAACTTATTATTAGACTTGTTTGTGATATTTTACTTTAAAATGTAAGGGTTGTTTATGAGCCAAAAAAGTGGTTTGTTGCCTAAGGGCAACACCATGCCATAGAGGGTTATTACTGGCTTGTCTTACTCTTAGATGAAGATGAAGAAAATGAAGATCGCGGTTAAGAGTCTTCACTTCAAAGCACGACATGTATGTGCATTTCACTGAGCAGCCACTAGATGGCACTGTAAATCTAAAATTACTTTAGACATTGGAAACCGGCAGCAACACCAAATTCCACCAATATACCATGTTTATAAAACAACTTGAGCCAATCCATTTAAAAACCAACATTTATCGTACTTATTACAGACAAATAAATACAAGTAAATACTAGTTAGCATTACAGTTAAAGAGAACTTTAAAACTTGTGTCAATACAACCAGACCCCATAAATTAAAGTTTTTTTTCAAATCTTCTAATTGTAAGTGAAATGAATGAATATAGTTTCAATACTGTGGGATATGTGTGAGTGTGTTTGTCCATTATTCTGTGTACTATGCTATGTATATCTATGTTCTATGTTATGTTATATTTATAACCATATATATGACTATAAAAAATACTGGGAGTATTATTGTGTGTGTTCTATGCTATGTATATTTGAATTCTTTTAAGTGACTTCTATTTCATTGCAAATAGGACAAACAGTCATATAATTTGCACAATTATAATGGAAATCCATTTCTGAAACATCTGTCACAAAAATGTTGTAAAGTGTACACCATTGTGTCTGATAAAATTTCAAGTGAGGTAAAATGTTTTACAATATATCATATAAGAATCAAAACTGACATTTTCATAAGTAATTGTTTGTTGATTTGATTATGTTTGTCTATTACGGCAAGTTTCTTATAATTAGAATGAAACCATATAACGTTGAAACTCAAATGTTAAGCAGTATAGTCTCTTAGTGACACTTTAGAATAATGGTCCATTGTTTAATGTTATTTAATGTATTCACTAACATTATCTAAGTATAAATAATTTCAACCTAGGCTCGTTCTGAAAACGTATTGCTATATATATTTCTGGAGAGCGCCAAATATGTCCCAGGAACTACGTTTTTTGCAATTTTCATTTTCACAAATCAACCAGAGGTCACTGTGTACACTTTTTGAGATCTCAAAATTCTTTCACGAGTGTAATTCACGTCTGCTCTTCTCACGTAAATCCACCAGAGGTTGCTGTCGACTGACTGACCGATCGACTGACCCACCCTCCTCCTTCCTTTAACCCAACCAATAGTGTTTTCAAAAGCACAGATTGACCCACGCACCCACTTCCCTAAACCTAACTGGCAGTTTTAAAAAGCAATACAGAAAAAGAAAAGCCCTCGTTAGATTTTTTATCACGTTTTCAGATTTTACCACATTCTTACCATTATTTACTTGTTTGTTTTATTTTTGGATTCTGTTATTGTTTTACCTGCTTTCTGGAACCATTTTTCCCCAAATGGCACACTACACACTATGCACTATGTACTTATGCACTTACAAACTCACCAGTATAGTATATGTATGTAGCAATGTCCCAAATGGAAGACTAATGTTTTTTTACTAAGCAGAAATTCAAACCGTTTCACTGATGACGTTTGACGGTTGCCATCTTAGTGAAATAAATGACCAAACTACCGCATAATACCTGCCATGAGTTTAACCGCATTCACCATCGGGAGGCGGTATAATCACTCTCGTGGGAGAATTTTGCTTTCACAATCCAAAATAAATAAAGTAATCCAACATGTGCGCCAGATAGCTCCGCCCCTTCCGCTACATAAGCAAAGCTGCGACTGTTGAGTGCGTGAAGTATCCATCATAACACACTTCATTTTACCGGTTGAATGAGTGCATCATCCAGAGAATTAAAGTGACTTATTATAAATATAAAGCACTTATTATTTTTTAAGTTTTCATTGTAAACGCACTACTTACACTATTTATACTACAAAATGGCATAGAATAGTGTATAAGTATGCGATTTGGGACGCACCTTGTGTCTCAAGTTTGCCGACGTACAAAGCGAGCTACTGGACAAACTGGTAACAGCCATATGGAGGTAAGCGGTTCATACGCAGGAAAGCGATCAGCTGGTAAGCGCGAAAAGGAACGCCATCATATCACCTCATAGCGTTCATTTAAAAAACGAAATGCATTCATCTGTACTTCTGGCTACGTATTGTGAGATCTCCAGAATGGTATATAGGGCTACGTTTTCAGAATGAACCTGTGTTGCAACAATCTTGTAAAGCATTTATTACTCATAGTTCATAATTAACTAATGCACTACTAAAATTGAAAGTTGTGCTTGTTAGCATTAGTTAATGCACTGCGAGTTAACATGAATTAATTAGAATTAATGTTATTTAACATTAACTATGTTAGAAAAAGATAAACAAACACATTACTAATTGTTTGTTGGTGTTAATAAAGACATTAATTAAAATTAACTAATGGACCACTATTTTAAAGTGTTAGCTTTATCTAATATATATTTTCTTTAGATTGGCGAGTGAATGCAGTCCTCAAGACTAAAATAAATCGTGTGTAGGGCTGTTTATGTGTGAATATCTGCAGTGTGTGCAGAACAAACTCATACACTCACCTTGGCCTCAGGGTCACTGTTAATGCTGCTGGAATCTTCCTCTTCCACAGGAGCAGGGTTTCTAAACACAGACATATAGACAGTTTTACATCTCAATTTACTGCCATTTCATTCTCTCCCGTATCTGTTTATTCATTCTCTTTCACAGACCGTAGCTTGAGGGAGGCGTAGCGGAGAGTTGCGCCTTCAAACTCTTTCAGACTGGGGTCAGGGTTTACTGTGGCCGCCTGTAGATCCTGGAGCAGAGATAAAGCAGGGTTTACTTAAAACACGAGCGCACAAACATACAGAAAAGCCACCATGGAGAAAGTGGGCTGAGTGTTGAGATCTGTTTCATGGGCAGATCTTTCCAAACAAAAAAGGAAAATAAAGTTCCTGCGATGAGTGATTGAAAACTGAACTGAAAATGATTAACCGGTTGAAAACAAACAAAAGTTTAACCCTGTGCTTTTTTTAAAAAGGAATGAATTAAAAGGATGAGCAGAAACAAAGTAATATTAAATAGATTTAATGCAGTATCAATCACAGCAAAAATCATTTAGTTATTGAAAATCACTCAATCTAAATAAATAAATAATTCTAAAATATCATCTGATTTATTAAAATATATAATCTAATCCATTGTTAACTTTATGTTAATCTAAAGATAAAAGATTCATGAGATTTTTTTATAATCTTTTAATATTTGTATAATTATAGTTATATAATTATATATCTATCTAATGCATTCACACTTGAAGTCCAGGTCTCCGTTTATCTGGTTCACTTAAGCCTGGTTTATACTCGACTAGCTAGTTCGCTTGAGTGCGCACAGTGAATGTGATGTCATTGCTGTGTTTGCTTAGGTTCGCTTTGGGTATGTGCGACATAATTTCGACTGGTGGAGCGCACAATTTTTTTTGAGATTCGAGGGAATAGTTTGCTCCGCGTTAGATTTGAGTTGAATATAAAAGACTTTTTAAGAGATTTTGTCATACCCGAGGGATAAGATTGTTAAAGCCAAAAGAAGCCATGGCAAAAGTGGAGACCCAGGTACACAATTACAGAAATATGTTTTTCCACCAGTCATAGGTTTTACACTGATGTATATATTACAGTTTTGAATTTTAAACTATTTAATTATTACAAAACTAAAATGAAGGAGCAAATTATTTCTTCGATAACTGGAAAGAAAATAAACCTATCGGTTTACAATATACTGATGCCCTGTTTCTCTAGGCTTTATTGATGATAATGGTCAGGAATGTTGGACCATTATTGCCTTTTTAGCATAAGTATAGGACAGAAACTAGCCAGACAATAATGTGTGAATTGTGGAGTGGGCTGAATCTAAAGAAACAACTGTATTTTTTAGTAAGTGTACTTTTTTGCTTTTACTCTTGCCATAATAAAAAAATATTTGTAGAGTAACTCATGTTCTGTTGTCATTAATATTTGAATAAACTTTAATTGGTAAAACTGTTCGAGATATGAACAAAAGCAAGTGATGCATCAAAGTTTGATTAAAAAAAATCTTAAATGGTTATAAAAATCCTTATAATCATTAAAATAATGTATAAAAATAATAAAAATAAATTGTTTAAAAATATTGAATGATATAAATTACATGATGTAGTTCCGAAAATGTTCTACTTTATTTATCCCCTCGACTTTACGGTTGATTTCTTATGATCGCCCCCTGTCATTTTAAAGAATAGAAGAAGTATAGAAAATAGAAGTATAAAAGCCTTGTCTGTTTCATGAGGTGCGAGCACAGTCAGAGGATGTGCGTGATGCGGCACCAGGCGAAAGTATAAATCCAGCTTTAGAGTTTACATTGTCACTGTTTTAGGACCATGTACCCTTTTCAAAGGACGGTGATGATACATTTAACAGTCATTAGCATTTTAATTCCTTGAAAGTTTTTGATATCTTGATTTTTTTTAATGTATGTACATTTATAAAGCTATACTATTTATATTATTTTTGCATCAAATTACATAAAAATGAAATAACATTAAAATTAAATAAAAATAATTATTGCTTATGCTCATTGAACATGTACACATAGACATCATCAATATCACATGTGTCAAAGCCAGTTCCTGGAGGGCCGTAGCTCTGCACAGTTTAGTTCCAACCCTAATTAAACACACCTGATCAAACTAATTGAGCGCTTTAGGCTTGTTTGATACCTACAGACAGGTGTGTTGAAGCAGGGCTTGAACTAAACTCCGCAGGGCTCCGGCCCTCCAGGAATTGACTTTGACACACCTGACTTAAATATTATATAACTACAGGTTATCTATGTTTATATTTAAGTTTAACTGCTAAAAGCTATTAGTTACTAGTAAATTAGTAAAAGGTGCAGTAGGTGATCTGCCTAAATTCTAACCGCTTAGCATAATATCTTTAAAACACAATTCCTCCCGTGCCATCCAAAGCCACACCTCCTGAAATCACATGAACGCGCAAATAAAAAATGACAGAGACCCACTAGATGACATCATTCGCCAGTTAGAACACTTTATAGTACTTTATAATACTACAATTCTGAATGAAAAACTGTCATATCTAGCACATTTTTAGTTGTGTAGCAAGCAAAACTTGCCATAATGTGGAATACTTCATGCATGCAAGGATCGCTGGTCTCACTCTCACCTGCTTTGTCCTAAAGCAACTACTGTATAGTGGTTGGCTGGCAGCGTGCAGGAATTACACTTATTTCTGAGCCATACTTACGTGCTATTTCAGAGTGAATATTTACAGTATATAGGGAGCGCATCACAGGTTGTGATTGTCAAAAAATGAACCAATGTGAATATAAAACCAATTTTACCTCAGCAAAGCAGGCTAGGCGGAATAGCGCTGTTTACTTATGTTTTGCTGCTAAACTACTTAAAAAAACTTTTTTACTCAGAATATAAAAATACATATAAACACATTTAGATCATTTACTTTAATCATTACTATTGGAATGTGAAGAGACTTTCAACCAGCACAACAAAAAATGTTTCTGAAGACAATCACCTACTGCACCTTCAAAGTTATTAGCTATTAAAGTTATTAACTAATAAAGTTATGGTAACTAATAAATCTTAACTTTTTTATTTTAATTGTAATGCAATAATGTACACCTTTTGTAAAGCTGCTTTGAAACAATATTTTTTTTTTTTAAGTTTTATTTTTGGCCTTTATTAAGTGAATAGGACAGTATTTCAGACAGGAAGCGAAGTGGGAGAGAGAGAGAGGGTAGGGACAGGAAATGTCCTGGAGCCAGGATTCGAGCTCGGGACGCCCTGAAGTGCTACTGCACCATATGTTAGTGCACTAACCACTAGGCTATTGCGCCGACTTGAAACAATAATTAATGTGAAATGCGTTATGCAAATAAACTTGAATTGAATTAAAATATGCGAGGTGTTTGTATTGCAGTGTCTTTAAGTGGCACAGTTAATTTCCGGCTGCCATTATTAGTCTTAAAAAATGTTTTGCCTTTTTTGAAAGTCATAATAACACTGCCATGAAGTTTTTCTTTTATTATTTGAGCAAATAGATTCACTGCTCCATTCACTGATCTCTATGTTTACCCAACCATGATGACTTCTGCCCCTGAGATATTCAGAAATGAGAAAAAGGTCCACAGATATCATGCTAAGAATTTTCCAAGGAACTTACCAGACATACAAAACAATTCTTTGTGAACATTTCAGTTGAACCACAACAGAGGTCTGTTCATCTGTCAGATGTTTCGCCCCCTATTTTGGTGCGCATCAAGGTTTAGATGTAGCGTTCGCAATTATTTAAGTGAATCACATTAACAGAGCAACCAAACCTGCCAAGTGTGAACAAACATGAACCCTAAACTAGTTTTGAGAGAATACATCTGCAGTTTTTTCTTACCACGATGGATTTCTTGATAAGCATAATACTCACAAAATTTAGTTTATGCTTTAATCAACAAAAAAAATTGATGAAGACGCTAGAAAACTAATTTAGTTCTATAAATGATTTTTGCGTTGTAGATAGACAACATAAGACAAAAGCCATGCTCAGAAGAAAGGTTAAAGGTCAAAACATAAGGAAGGTATCAAGGAATACAAGATCTCAGAGCACATCTACACCAGCAGAACATTTTTATGTTTGAGAATTTTTACTAAAAAATGATGCAGGATTAAGTTGCAAAATAGGGGGTTAATAGTTCTTAATTAATTAGCAAAAACTGCCCCTCAAAGGATATAAGTGTTGACTATGCTCTCCTGAAACATTCTACTGTGTATTTGGCTCTGCAGTTCAATAAAAAAAAACTGCCTGAGATACTAACCTTCCAGATCTCACTATCAATCTTTCCCACTGCAAAATCACTCCATGGCTGTTTCTGCGCCATTATTTACACAAACAAACAAACAGAAAAAAAGGGAAGGACGAGGTTGAGGGGTCAGGGGTGGGAGTGTGGAGAGAGACAAGACAGGGTTGTTAGATCACTCCACAAGCATGTGTGTGTGTGTGTGTGTGTGTGTGTGTGTACTGGATGTATAGAGCTGCTGGATGTTGTTTGTTTGGTTGACATTTGATTGGATGAAGTATGGATGTTGCAATTTTTTATGTTGCAAGAATCTTAGGATAACACAAGCTGTTTTCCAATACATTATTAGAGTAAACTGTTATTTTTACCTTGTCCTCTTCCCGATGGCGAGCCTCTGAGTGTCTGTCCTTCCCTGGCATTATCTGTAGGGATGAGGAGCGAGGCTACACACACAAACATGCACATAGTTTTAGATTTATCCAAACGCATGAGCAGTGTCTGCCTACACATCACAACATATTTATATTTGAAAGTACAATATAGTAGTCAACATTTGAAGTGGATCAAGTAGGATCTAAAACTATTGAACAACACCCTTTCTTGTCTTGGCCAATTTGGAAAAACGTTTTGTTCCACTTCAAATGTTGATGATTATTGCTAATTACTGTTTGATTAAAAAAACAGCTTCCACAAAAAAGCGATTCAGCAATTCAATATTCAAGACTTTATTTATGTATTTACTTATTTTCCAAACACCAAATCTGGATATCATGAAAGATTAAGTGCAAAGTGGTGTAATGGCTGCTGAAAATTCAGCTTAATAATATCAAATATATATGTGAAGAGTTCAGATGCAAAAGCCGTTAAACGCCACTTCTGGCAAAAATGAGCTAATGACATCGAGTGAATGCTTTAGGCCTGTAGTACATGTTCAACAAATATGTTTGCTTCAAATCATCTAAATCCCAGTGTCAGCCCATTCAGAAATAACAGTTTGTTTGCAAAAGCCTCTAAATGCCACTTGCCTTTGACAGCAAAAGATGTTATGTCCTGAGAACCAATCAGAAAGCGCAAATCGAATCATATGTTTTCAATGTAAGGGCACGCTGATACGCTGGCTTTTATGAGAAGAATTGTATTTGTTTAATCCGCTTGCGATTTAGATTTTAAACGATGGACTTTGATGAACAGCGTGAGGCTGTCCGACTGTCAGTGAATGGCACATGAAAATGTCCCTTACCTCAAAACTCTGTGCAGAAAACACAAAAAAAAGAAAACACAATGTAAAGTCTGAAGTGTAGCATGCATTTATAACTTTTTTAGCGCAGTGCCGCTACTTTGAATGAGTCCGATTTGCTATACATTACACGGCAATTGCATTTAACAAAGTTAAGATGCTGTTCTTTTATCCCACATGAATGCTATGAGGATAAACAAGAGACGAAAAAGAATGAATGACAGCTTCTAAAAGTGTCTGAGAGGCATCCTCTTTTTGACCAGTAGGCCTACCTTGTGTTTTATTTGCTAATGTAAGTTATTTTTAATAAGATAAATTAAATGTGTAAAACTATACATTATTTATATTACTTCATTACCTATACGTCTGATAAGCTTTTATATTAATGGACTATGCACAGATTTTGATATTTCATAATGCTTTACAGTACATTATGTGAATCTAACAAGCTTATCTTACAATGTTTGCAATGTTTACATTGTTCTACTTACATTAAATCTAAACCCAAATATCAGAAATGAAGACAGATTGATCAGATTTAATTGATGTCAAGTTTAATGTTATTGATTAATGCACAAACTTGACAGATTTCATTAATGAATTTTCCTTCTGCTTAGTCCCTGGTTTATCAGGAGTTACCACAGCGCATTGAACCGCCACTTACTCCACAGATTTATGTATTTTTTAATTTTAGGTGGTTTGTGTAATGTGTTTTATGTTTGGTAAAATAATTTCTAATTGCATCTTTAGTGATTTTTCAACTAATTACACTGTCTTGTCCCAATAGGTGGATTTAGAGGTTTTCGCAGAAAAAAAAATCTACCTTGTTAAACACCAAAGAAATGTCTAAAGCGACATTTTTGAAAAAAATCTATTTTATTTACTACCTAATTGCCTTATCATTATCTATAAAATTAAACTTCTGAACCTAATCAGAGAAGCCTGATAGAAAACGCTCATTTACAAAAAAGAGGTCTGATGGATGTAGAAGGTTTGCATCTAAAATCTTCATTTATACACACACACACACATACACAAACAAATCAATCAATATTAAATGGTTATTTTAAACTATAAAAATATTTATAATACTTTTTTCACTAGTAGTGCAAAAGAGACTTATTAATGGTATTTCAACAATATTTGTAGAAATTTCCCTGAGATCCCCTTTTCCTCCGAAAAATATTTAAGGTCCCCCTCAACATGTAATGATATTATCGCTCATATAAATGTGCAGTAGGTATAATAAAAAAATTTAGTTTTTAAACAAAGGTATGTTTGTTACTCTATCTAAATATGTTTATGCACAAATAATAGCCTAATGTAAAAAAATGCAAATCATCAGTTGGCCATTTGCATTGGGTACACTTTGCGGTATTGGGATGAGTCGTCTGCAAATGTCTTATTAATTTGAAGACCTCATGCATTCGTTAGTAAGAACTTTGGCACAGATATTGCACTGTGGCTGGGTCAGGGACTCTTTGCTTCGAGAAAATGGAATAAAACCATTGTTCAGGTTACTGTCTTGGTGTTTCCTGCATTTCGTGTTTTCAGCATTGCTAGCGCTGCGACCCAAACTGTTTGGAGCTTCCTCACCTGGGTCCAGTAGGCTTGGGTCAGTACTAATAGCAGCTGAAGGTGAATCAGTGTGACTCTGTCTTTTTTGTGGAGGACGAATTACAAATTTGTCCATTTTTTGGTCAGCCAGGGAATAAAATGAACTAAAGGCAACAAGATCATTCTCCTAATGGGCTCTATACACAGTTTTATAGCCAACGATAAACTTCCGGGGAAAGTTTAATTTTCAATTTCACAGGGTTGTTTTTACAGCATCGATGTTGTAATGTTATTACAATACATTCAGTTAAATAGACTAAAGCATTCATTTAGTTGTTCAAGCGTAAAACGAGATGAAAGACCCTTGTAACCGCTAGCGCCATCAGTAGCAACAGGCTAGCGCAGAAATTCCATGGAAAATACAGGGGTAAAATAAACAGTCACATTTTAAAGACGTGGCAGGGGGGAATTGAATTTAATGCGGTGTTTCTTGTCTGATCTGAGACCCACTTTATATCGAATATCTAACAGGCAGTGAAGATCGCTGATTTTTAAAGAAACTAGACTATTTAACTTAAACGTGACTATTTTGTAATGGAAAGACTGAGCTGCTTGGGCTGCCTGGTTGAAAATTAAAAGTCAGTGTGCATATAGCCTATTGTCAACTGCTAAAAAATGTTTTAAATATGAAGCGACCCCCCACACAGAGCTCGCTGAGGCCCCTTTGTGGGTTGGTACCCCTCTGTTGGGAACTGCTGCAATAAATTACACATAAAAACTACGTTTTTTACCAAGTAAAAAATGGTTTCAACCAATAGTTCGTTACTAACCTACTAACATTAGATTTTTATTACAAAAATAACATTTGAATTTAAGTTTAAAAAGTCTGTTTTAAAGTATCTATTTGACAATTGTAATAAATGCTGTATGTAACACTTTCCCATGTTGAAAACACAGAAAAGGATGTGAGGTGCGGTTAACCTCGTCTCGCATTAAAGCAGACAGCATATCAGTAAAGTAGACTAAGACTCAAAGGACCAAAAGAAGATCCAAACCCACTTATAAATAAGCCCAGAAGCAATTGAAATTCAAAAATAACTAGGCTGTAAAAATTTATTGATAGGACTGTTTGAAATACCTGAAATTCACAGATTTAAAGTATATAAGTGTGGTGAATGAAATAATAAATTTACCAAGCTCTTTTTAATCAATGGCAACTTATGCACATCTGTAACAGCAAGAATTCTGCTTCTTTTATAAACTATAACTTAATGCTAATGTGGTCTACACAACTAAATGACTGTGGAATTCTACACACTCATTGTGAAAGCTCTGCACCCAGAGAATGGCAGGATATGACCATAAAGTATTGTCCATATACTGTAAAATGGGACACTGATAACAAAAAAAAGACTTACAAAGTAGCAGCTGTTGACGAATCCACAGGAAGGAACATTGGCGTCAGAGGATGAGGACGAGTTTGAGGACAGGATGGGGGTCGGGTCCACACATGAAGAAGATGGGATGGGCGCGGGCTCAGACGAACTGTCAGAAGTGGTGCTGCCCGAACGACTCGACGCTCCGAAAAACACATCGGCGTGAGACATCGACTAGATACAGAAAATGTGATTGGTCAAGGTGGATAAAACTTATTCTTTTCTTTACAATGTAGCCTCAAATGAATCCTACCTCATGATCTGGGGTGGGCGAAGGCGACAGGGAACCCAGTGAGTGTTTGCGGCTGGCATGGCTGGGTCCAGTTGGCACCGGATGGCATGGGGCGGGCCGCTCCCACTGTGTGGTGCCCGTTGGAATGTGCCAGTAATAAATACCAGCCATGTCTGTCATCATCTTCCATCCTGGAGGCAAATCAGGGTCTGTCTGAAATGACTGCTCGCCCCAGATATCTGTAAATACAAATATAGTAGGTCATCCAACATATCCAAGACTACTACAAATGGCCGCTATAACCAAAACACTAAGCGTGCATTTACAATATGGTAATGTATATGCATTTAGTATGGTGTGTATATCATTTAGTTTCTCTAATCTGATCTGGCTGAGCTGCATTTCAAAGTGTTGATATTTGATATAACAATTTGGGGCATACTACGTTGTTGTGGGGTGGTGTAATATACAGTTGAAGTCAGAATTATTAGCCCCCCTTTTAATTTTTTTCTTTTTTAAATATTTGCCAAATGATGTTTAACAGAGCAAGGAAATTTTCACAGTATGTCTGGTAATATTTTTTCTTCTAGAGAAAGTCTTATTTGTTTTATTTCGGCTAGAATAAAAGCAAATTTCAATTTTTTTAAACTCATGTTAAGGTCAAAATTATTAGCCCCTTAAAGCTATATTTTTTCCGATAGTCTAACTTGCCCAATTACCCTGACCTGCCTAGTTAACCTAAATAACCTAGTTAAGCCTTTAAATGTCACTTTAAGCTGTATAGAAGTGTCTTGAAAAATATCTAGCAAAATATTATTTACTGTCATGATGGCAAAGATAAAGTTCTGTAGACTATCGGAAAAAAACATAGCTTAAGGAGGCTAATAATATTAACTTTAAAATAGTTCTTAAAAAATTAAAAACTGCTTTTATTCTAGCCGAAATAAAACAAATAAGACTTTCTCCAGAAGAAAAAATATTATCAGACATACTGTGAAAATTTCCTTGCTCTGTTAAACATCATTTGGAAAACATTTAAAAAAGAAAAAAATTCAAAGGAGGGCTAATAATTCTGACTTCAACTGTATATGATAATCCAGTAAATAATCTAGCAGATGTAATTAGATAGGGTAAAATCCCTAGTTTACGGCATTCCCCATCAAGAAGTGATTGAATATGTGAGAAATGAAAGCTTAAGCGAAGGTTCTACCAGCAAGACTCTAATTCTACGTCATTCTTCATGATTATCCATTCAGCCAATAATAATTAAGCGTGCTATATAAATAAGCTGTCTAAACGATTTTTTTTGCTGTTCATAGGTGACGTAGCCAAAGATCCCTCCATCCTCCGCACCACCACCAGGTTGGGCCCTGTTCTCGCTGGGGGGTTGGCTCCGCCTTGCCTTCATCTTCAGGCAGTATTTTTCAGCTCTTCACGAGACCTGCATCATCGACGGGGCTTATGCCAAAGGACTATACACAAAGGACAGTAACCGAAATTGCAATGTTTTATGCTTTCTCGATTAATGTTAAAAATTTTATCCGCCTTTCAAGTCTTTCTGGTAGAACTGACTTCATGATGTTTTACGTTTTTTTTTTTTAATCTGAGGGATGCAAACCAATGTATACGATTACTCATAATAAAGGAATTTATCAAAATAAAATCTGTAAGTCTCATATTAAAACAGAAGTAACATTTCACTAAAACCGTTTCACCATATGCCAAATGACATGCATTTCTAATTTCTTGTATGTCTTAATTTGCTTGCGATATATTACATTATTTAATGTTTCCTTGTCTCAGTGTAAAGATGTCCTGCTTTGTAAACTTAGTTATTAATATTATGATATTATTCACTGTGGTATAAACAGTATATATGTGTCTTACATATTTCTACTATAGCATGCTAATGACCAGCCAGTCTAAGGACACTGTTTACAAGAGCATTTCAAGTGTCAACCTTGCATAATTAAAGCCCCTGAAGCCAGATATTATTGGAATAAGGAGTTTTTCTCTCATCTTGGTGTGTTTCTGTGATATATACGAGCTGTAAGATAACTACTGTATACTCATTGTTAGTAAAATAGGGCTTTAACGTTGAAGAAAATCACCTAATAAATGCCATAATAATAATTTTGTGTAACATTAGCATGATAAATTACATTTTTTTTCTTTCATTTATATGTGTTTTTTTTGTGAAAGTAGAGGAGCATTGTAGCCTACAATCTTATTCCCTTGCAAGAGCTACTGTTGTGTCTGTCCTCACTCTGCAGCTGGGAATGTTTGTTTCATGTTTCAGATGTTAGTAAGGGCATTATTCACACAATGCAATCTGGGTGAGGAAAACCACACACACACACACACACACACACACACAAAGTAAACCACTGCAGTCTGTTACTCACACATATGCTGAACAGATTCAAGCCAGGAAACACGTCTTCACCAAAACCACGAAGTCGTGACATTCAGTGTGTGTGCTTAAAACAACTCTAAAAAGATTCTCAAAGGGGTTTTATCAATGTGTGCATGATTAATGCAATCAACACCTCCAAAAATGAAATATAGCAAATTACTTAAGTTCAATGCTATCTGCAACTGTGTCATAATCAGTTATAAAAGATGACATCTTCTAATTTGATGAATAGTTGATTTAAAATAAGCAGGCTGTCCAAGTGCTCCGTATCTACCTATGATAAGGTAGACAAACAACACACAGATGTTAAGTGAATTTGCTGAGATTTTAAAGTGTTGACACTTGCTATGAGGTCAGAAGGAACTATTAGACTTAAAAACAATGATGGGAAATGTACAGGGCGCACGATTTAGGCAACACAAAGCTGTTCCTCATACAAAAACTGGTCTTGTTTAACAATGCCAAAGTCATTTGTTTACTCAGAGGTCATACAGGTCAAAGGACCAAGTCCACAGAGTGGATACAATATGTCTGGGTAATCCCGTTAAATCTTGTTGGTCCAAAATAAATCCACATTCACATTCTGATTGTAATTTTGCTTTCACTCTCTTTCATCAGAACTGGTTAAAACACTGTACTCTGCCAATCACAAGGATTTGATAGATATTAAAATTATGCTTTTTGATGAACCAAATGTGCAGACACATTTACACATTTACAGTCATTTTAATAGGCATGTCATCACGACCTTCATTTAAAGGCAAAAGATTTCCCGTTGCAGATTTGCATTGGGTTTAAAGTGGTCACATGGGATTTATAGCTGTTTGGCTGACTTGTATTCATTCACTCATTTATTATCCTTCGGCTTAGTACCTTTATTCATCATGCGTTTCCACAACAGAATGAACTGCCAACTTATCCAGCATATGTTTTTACACAGCGGATGCCCTTCCAGCTGCAACCCAGTACTGGGAAACACCCATACACACTCATTCACAAACATACACTACAGCCAATTTAGCTTACCCAATTCACCTATACCTCATGTCTTTGGACTGTAGGGAAAACCGGAGCACCCAGAAGAAACGCACACCAACATGAGGAGAACATGCAAACTCTTCACAGAACTGCCAACTGACCCAGCTGGGACTCAAACCAGTTACCTTCTTGCTGTGAGGTGACAGTGCTAATCACTGAGCCACCGTGTCGGCAGCTGACTTTTATGTTTTAGAAAATGTATCAATAACAACAAATAAAAACCCCTCTCTTCTCAAATCACCTGAACTCATGTAAACAAAACCAGAACCCCCTCTTCTCTCCCCCACCTCATTAGATGACAATCCCAAACTGAGTGTGCCTCACACAGGTGAGTGGGCTTGACAAACCACCTGTAGGAACACTCTTCTCTCTCTTTACCTAATTCTCTGAGCACCAACAGTTCCTTTGTATAGTAAGCACTTCTTGTGTGTATTGCCTCTTCTTGTTGAATTGCTGAATGCCTCTTCAATTGTAAGTAACTTTAGACAAAAGTGTCTGCTAAATGACTAAATATAAATGTAAAGGAATTGACATGGAATTTAACTGAATTCATATCAGATAGGGTTGGAATATACTGTCTAATAAGGCATTGTACAATGTTTTAACATGTATATACATTTTTAACTTCATCAATTTTGTTTAACAAATATTTCAGAACATCAAAATTTATATAGGTCCCACTTTATATCAAGTGTCCTTAACTACCATGTACTTGCATTAAAATATAAATACAATGTAGAGTTGAAGTCAGAATTATTAGCCCCCCCCTGAATTATTAGCCCCTCTGTTTATTTTTTTTATCAATTTCTGTTTAACGGAGAGAAGATTTTTTTCAACACATTTCTAAACATAATAGTTTTAATAACTCATTTCTAATACCTGACTTATTGTATCTTTGCCATGATGACAGATATTTTTCAAGACACTTCTATACAACTTAAAGTGACATTTAAAGGCTTAACTAGGTTAATTAGGTTAACTAGGCAGGATAGGGTAATTAGGCAAGTTATTGTATAACGATGGTTTGTTCTGTAGATTATTAAAAAAATATATACAGCTTAAAGGGGTTAATCATTTTGACCTTAAAATGGTTTTAAAAAATTAAAAACTGCATTTATTCCAGCTGAAATGAAACAAGAAATGTTATCAAATATTATCAGACATACTGTGAAAAATTTCCTTGCTCTGGTAAATATCATTTGGGATTTTTTTTTTATTATTTCAAAGGAGGGCTAATAATTCTGACTTCAGCTGCACCTAACTTGTTCATAATGCATTTAAGAACACTTCTGGTGCCCTTGAAGTGGGATACGGGTAAGATTAGGGGAAAGGTTGGTGTTATGGGTAGGATTAAAGGTGGGTTAAGGTGTAGGTAAGGGATGTTCAGCAGTCTAAATACATATATAATTACAGAACTAAATTACAAATGTAACTGCATGTATTTAATCAAGCATAAGTACAATGTAAAAACATGTACACATTATGTACATTGTAACAAATTATTAATTTCAGCATAAGTACATATTATATTATTCTCTCCTGCATTAGACCTATTTAAGTTTTGCCCTGCTTCTGTTTGACACATAAGTCATTTTTTTTAATGCACTGTCTGCTTCTTCTCTGTTTTGTTGTTTCACATGTTCCATGTTGAATCTAAAATCTTAAAATATATATTCATTGTAAACAAATACTTCTATGTTTCATCTTATTTGTGTTTAATTCGATAGACTGATGAACATGAACAAGCCCTTTTCGACAACTAGAACTAAGCTAACAAGGCTTATAATAAGACTCAATCAACTATCAAATGATGCCCCATGCCAAATTCAGTTGGACCGCACTGAGATCATTGGACGGAGAGCAGGTGGTCTTTAGCAGCTGTTCGAAAGCATTTGACCTCATGCACATCTACATTACAGGCACTTTAGGCAACACAAAGATGTTCCTCATACATAAACTGGTCTTGTTTAACAATGCCAAAGTTATTTATTTTACTCAAAGGACACACAGGTCAAAGGACCATGTCCACCAGGGGGGGGGGGGGGGGTTTGGGGTGCGATACATCTGGAAATCACTTTGGGTAATCCTGTTCACAATGTTAATCCTGTTACAATTCGTAATCTTGTTGGTGCAAAATAAATGCAAATGCACATAGCTATCATATACTGACTAATTTAATTGTTATAAAAAAAAAAACTTGGAAACTGGAAAACTCTAGAAAAAACGTTGCTGTTCCTGCTGATGCTGATGCTGTGTTGGGGAGGGAGTGGAAAATCATGATGTATATCATGATATAGAGTTTTAGCATCGATATCGCAATATGCGAATCCGCAATAGTGACATCGCAAAGATATGCAATGTCCAGTCTAAATTCTATTTGACCAAGAGCCACAGAATTGTATTTAATCATTGTACTTATATGGAATTTATATGATTTATGCAAAAAAAAAATCTTACTTGGAATTGTTGTCTTGTTTCTAGTCCAAATATCTACATTTTAGGGCTGCAACTAGCGATTATTTTATGTATTTTATGATACTGATTATTTTAATAATCAATTAATCTGTCGATTATTTTTCGATTAATAGATGAATTGGATAAAAAAAAGAAAAGTCTTGTTGTCTTGTTTTCATTCTTATATCAAGACACATACTAGACATTTTAAATAGCATAAGAAATTATGTCTTGTTTTCTGAAAAAAAAACATCTCAAAATTAGGTGTTAGTTTGCTTAAAACAAGCAAAATTATTTGCTAATGCGGTAAGAAAAATAATCTTGATGAGATAAAATCTCAAACAGACGTTTTAAGCACCACTTCATTTTCTCATGCCATTTTTCTTGTCTAGTCTTGAATTTAAGATTTTTTAGATATATGGACTGGAAACGAGACAAAATGACTAAATAAGAAAAGCTTTTTTGCAGTGTAGCTATACATGACAGATGGAAAAATGAATGATCCAAAAAAGGCGAGTGAATAAAAACGTGTCTTTAGTCTTCAATGCAAAGTTCAAAGTTCAAAGTAACTATACCACCGCTACTTTACTTCTGTTATTAACCCTTTCACTGCCGAGTTTAAAAGATTCTATCTGACCACGGAGTTTTGTTGGAAACACCCTTAATGTTTCCGTGGCGATGCGTCATGCTTGTCCTGTGACACACCACTGTATGACAGATGTATCCCTTTTATTATGCTTTTCCATTTTAATACTAAATATTCACACACTTTCCCATTATGTTATCAACTACCTGATATTCAAATTCACAAAAACGTGTAAATGAGTTTTTTTTTTTTGTTTAAAAGACGTGTAAACGTTCTTGATCGTGATCTAAACCATGAAATGTCCATCGCCATGTTTACTTGCAGCCATGTGCATGCCTCGTTCATAGAGCATGCAGGATTCAGCACGTAAATTTACCAGTTACTCCCAAAATGCATGCAAGCAAGTGGCTGGCCAGCTGGGAGAAAAATAGAGTGAACTTTATTGTTACTTTCACTACGGGTATCTGATATGAATAATACACATCAGCAAATTATATTTGAATGGATTGTTAGACTTCCATAGACTTTCTTGTGTGTTTTACAAACTCTAAATGTATTGTTTTACTAGTATGTGTGTATTTACAAGTCTAAAACATAAAATAAGCATTGGGTGGTTAAAAACATTGCATAATTGTGATAATATGACATATCTTTCTCTGGCTCAGCGCCAGCCAACACGCCAAAGCTCAGTTTGAATTTTTCACGTCATGCTTGTCAAGCTGGATAACAGGTAAACACAAGCTGTAGTAATTTACCCTGCTGTTGCTCCCTTCCTCGCCATGTATCTTTTCTAACATTACCTCGGCTCGTTTTTTTGCTCCATCCAGTCTATGAGGACAGAACTAAAGTTGTTTTAGTAATCAAACGTCTTTGCATCACGCGACACGACGAATCGGTTATGAAATACGTTGCCAAAGCTTTTAGTAATCGATTTCAATCGATTCATTGTTGCAGCCCTACTACATTTTAAAGCAAAAATAGGATTATTTCGCTTACCCCACTGGCAGATAATTTCCTTATAACAAGCCAAAAAAATGTAACTTTCACTTATTTCTTCTGATAGAAGTAGTATAGGAAAAGCATTTTTGCATTGTGATTATTCAATTTCTGTAACCAAATACTGTTAGACTCCCCAGAAAACCGTCAAATAGAGCAATTCAAACCATCTTCTGAAACTGTTTTCATATCACAACATTTATCGTAGAAAATTCAAATATCACATTTTTCCAATATCGTGCGGCCCTAATGTCGACTCTCGACCCTAATGTCTGACTGTTAGGCGATGGAGAAATGGCATTTTCTATTGGCACAACCCTAATATCAGAATGTAACGGAAAGCCTATGAATAGAATTGTGAAATGCATTAATGCACAGCCCTAATAAAACAACAGTACCGGTGTCAATGTTACAAATGGCATACTGACGACTGAGGGGGAAAAAACTGAAGGAGATTGGCCTATTCTGTTGGCTGTTTCATTTCATTAGATTGAATGTTTCATTCCTTTTAAGTAATGAAAACATTTATGTGGCCCTATTTTTTGCTTGAAGGAAAGCCAAAAAAAGTCACTGTTCTCATTAACTTCAATTGCTTGAGCAAAATACAGTAGGAAGCAACAATCTTCAAACTATATTCTCTCTATGTACCACTAAAAAAAGAATAGTCATAAGAGTTTAAAACAACATGAGGGTGAGCAAATGATCCAAGACCTTTCCTTTCAAATATAAAAACCATGAAAGCACAAGCTGAGCAACCCCCTTGTCGCTTTAAGGCACGTCTCACTTCAATGAGACTTAATAATTAGCCAACAGAACTGACTAACTGAGTGAAAGAGCAATTAGCCAGCACTAGTCATGTACGGCTAATCTAATCTCCCAGCATGCTAAATGAACACGAGTGCTTATTAGAGTAGCCTCCTCTCCCCAAGTTTCCTTTCATTTGAGATGAGGCACTGCAGTACAGATTCTTTAATACTGATTATTATGTTGAGGTGCATCCTGGGACTTGTAGTCCGTGATAAAGAAAGTGGGTCACTACGGCTGCCTAAAAAACTTAAAACAGCATTCAGAATAGTCAAATACAAAGGAAACAAGCTAACGTTTAACGACTTTTCAGAGATTTAATTTTTAAACACGACATATACAAAACCATCCCGATCCCAGTTTTCAGCGCAAGATCTATCATTCGACCCACTTTTGATAACGTCTCTCTTTCTGCAGTCTATAAAGAATGTGGCGGCGGAGGGGGAGGGGAGGGCAGCTGTAAAATTCACGGACCCAAGTGCCACGAACATATGCACAAACTTTAATATTCGGCACACAGCTCGTGACACCCTTCGCTGCATATCCTCCCTCCTTCCTTATCTCTCCTCTCCGCCTGCATTTATGAGCATGCACACGCAACGGAGACGCGTAGCTACATGCGCAGCACTGACTCACATCCACACAGACACACCGACGCGCGGTACCTACCCTCGTAATTCACTATAACAATGGCCAACATGTAGTCTTTACCCAGCATCATGACTGAGCAGCCGCGAGAGGAGAGGATGACATGAGAAGAGAGAGGAAAGCAGAGGTAGAGCCGGAGAGAGACAGAGGGGGCGAGCGACTGATGGGAGAAAAAATCTGAGAGAGGGAGAGACGGGGTGGGTGAGTATGCGAGAGCAACCAGACTCTGTTTATTTGCTGTTTATTTATTTTTTTATTCGAATCTCGCAGGAAGAGGGATATTAGCTTCCTGTCCATCCAGGGCACGCAATTGGTGACACCACTCGGACAAAACCCGCCTCTAGGTTCGGTCACCGAGGCAACCCCAGAGGATAATTTTTCCTGCAGTGTCACCCAGCGCGTGGTCATGTGACCTTGGTATGACAAGACACAAAAACTGTGGGAGAGGAATTGATGTGCAGAAATTGTGTGTATACACAGCCTGCTGTGGGGATGCCAGCTAACATCTGGGTGTAAATCTGGTTCACAGCTGTCCATTAGCCAGCATGCTGGCCAAACAGACCTGCCACACACCTGTGAGGTTTTCCAGTCTACAGTAGGAGATATTGACTGACACTGTGTCAATGGGAAACTGCTTTGATTGACAGTCAAGGGAGCAAAGGAGACTTGTTACCACAGAAACAGCCATTTTGACTCACCACAGTGTATCAAGTCATAAAACATGCACAACATGGGTCCCATCACAAGCATCATTCATTCATTCGTTTTCTTTTCAGCTTAGTCCCTTTAGTAATCAGGGGTCGCCACAGCGGAATGAACCGCCAACTTATCCAGCATACGTTTTACACAGCAGATACCCTTTCAGCCACAACACAACACTGAGAAACATCTATACACTCTTGCATTCACACACATACACTACGGCCAATTTAGTCAATTCAATTCACCTATAGCGCATGTGTTTGGACTTGTGGGGGAAACCGGAGCACCTGGAGGAAACCCACGCCAACACGGGGAGAACATGCTAACTCCACACAGAACTGCCAACTTACTAAGCCGGGGCTCAAACCAGCGAATATCTTGCTGTGAAGCGATCGTGCTACCCACTGCGCCACCGTGATGCCTCCATCACGAACAATTTACACAAAAACGAAAATTATTTATGCAGCCTCATGTCGCGAATGACTTTTCTTCAGTGAAACAAAAGAGGAGATATTTAAAAGAATGTTGATACTGCTCTTTTGTATACTACAAAAGTAATAATTCACACCACAACATGGAAGACGTAATGCTATTGCTTGTTAGAAACAATAACAAAAATGTAGTTTGATAATGCCAATAAAGAGCACAGAATCACTGGGATTTATGTTGGGAGTTCTTCAGAGCCAATCGAAATCAATCAGACAGGGTTTGAATGAATTTAGGATTTAGAAACATTGTGATTTGAGAATTCAAATTCAAGCTAGTGAAATTTACTATAATGAAATAGATGGATCCCTGCAGGCACAGGACGTCAACAAGACATCATATTGACGTTGTACCCCAACATCAAGGAGACGCTGGATTTTGTTTGGAAATGAAAATCGGGTTGACGTCAAAACTCAACGTCAGGCCGACGTCATTGTCCAATACCCAACCTAAAATCAACCTAGAATCAACCAAATATCAACATCTAATCATGTTACACCTAGACGTTGTGTGGACGTAACCACTATGACATCTATCAGATGTTGGATTTTGGTCACTTTCCAACACAACCTTAAATCAACCAAATATCAATGTAATTATTGACCGTCAAATTAACGTTGTCCATAGACGCTGACTAAACATTGACATCATGACCTAAATCTAACCTAATATTAACGTCTTATGATGTGTGCCTGCTGGAATGTGGTAAAATGAATGACATTTTTGGCCGATATCAAATTTAGAATGTATTACATAGCCTGATTACAAAACAAAACCAAAACAAGTAAATGCCATCTTTTCCCAACATCTTTTACAAATTTGAGGTCTTGTCTTCCCTCTAGCGTAAACTATTCTAAAGCACACACACACACAAACAAACACATGGTGTCACATCATGTGGAAGGCACCAGTTAAAACCCTCATGGCAAGCATCACACATCTGGAAGAACTAGTTTGTGTGTTGAATGTTGTGATGCTGTCACATTGCTATATGCATTAGCTTGATGGCTAGCATGAGACACTTAGATTGATATAAGAACATCATGTAAACAAATCCAAATAGTTGAACACGTCTAATATAACACATACAAGATCAGCATCTATATTGCACAATACTGCCAAAACTGATCCTTGTTTTATACCTTTTTTTTTTTCTTTTTTTTTGCGTGCGTGCGTGCGTGTGTGTGTGTGTGTGTGTGTTTTAATGCAAAAATCTCATATATATTCTAGGGCTGCATGATTCTGGCTAAAATGAGAATCACTTTTTTTTGCTTAAAATTAAGATCACGAAAAATAAAGGTTGATATGAGTAGGCTATTATTATTGTTATTTCTCAAACATATGGTAATCGCTCTGTGCAACAATCTGAACATTATTTACAACTTTATTGTCTGTTTCATTGCCTATGCAGGTTCTGTTCACTAAAGTAGCCATCATTGGCAGACACGCATGCATCCTCTATCAGGGGTGGGCAAACTCGGTCCTGGAGGGCCGGTGTCCTGCACAGTTTTGCTCCAACTCTAATCAGACACACCTGCTTATAGATTTCTAATGATCTCGAAGACACTGTTTAGCATGTTCTGGTGTGTTTGATTTGTGTTGGAGCTAAACTGTGCAGGACACTGGCCCTCCAGGACCAAGTTTGCCCACCCCTGCTCTAGATAGTAAACAAACCAGTCGCAAATACGTCATTACATTAAGAGAGAAATTACATTTTTGGGTGAATTATACCTTATAAATACAGTATGTGACACGTTTAACACCATTTGGAGGTGTCCATGTTGCTGAGAAACATATATAAAGCAATATGAAGACAACCGCCTACACACTTCTCTCCTGACCTTAAAAATACAATTGGCTGAATCGTAGAAAAGCTGAATTAAGATCATGTGTAGGGTCAAATAGAGATTGCAATCTTTTTTCTATTAATTGTTGTTTTTCTATTAAATATTAATTAATTCTATTAATTCTCTAATATATTCTGCCTTTAAGTACATATGATTGAGAACAATTTAAATGATAGTTCACCCAAAATGAAAATTCTGTCATCATTTCCTCAGCTTTGACTTATTCCAAACCAGTTCTTTTCTGCTAAACACAAAAGAAACTATTTTGAAGAATGCTGGAAACCTCCATCCATAATATTAAAAACAAATACTGTTTAGTAGTCAATAGTTAACTATTTTCAACATTTTTTAAATATATCATATTATGTGTTCATCAAAACAAAAAAAACCCTCTAGTTTGGAAGTTTAGTGTAAGTAAATGATGACCATCAAATGATCACCATTTTGAGTGAGCTATGCCTTTAGGCATATCTGACTTTAAGCACAGGTGTTGAGTAGTCAAGTTATTGTCTTTATTTGTCTCTCTAAGTATTACAATGTGTAACTGCATATTTTACATATAACAAGTCACCAGCAGTTTGATTAATTTGTATATATGTTTGACCACACCAAGTTAGTTACATTGCCTATCTCTGTTCAGATCCATTGTCCCCAGCAAAAAATGCCAATATATGAATACATTTCAAAGTAAAGCTTATATTTGAACATATATGTACAAATTTGTAATTCCAATAGCTCCAATCTAATGAGGGATGCTCCGATCGATTGGACGATTGACCAATTTGGCAGATCTCATGAACCGATCACAGGGGTTTGTTTATGAGTTTACAAGCAGAGTTAAATGCGCGTGTGCTTTTGTATATTATGCATAGCCTACAGCAGCCACAACAGGAAGCGAATGATGCATGGGGGCATGAGTGCTCGCGTTACAGCAGCTAAAACACATACAGACGACCTCTGTTCATTGTAAAAATATTTTCGTATTAAATTATTAAATTTTCTAGATGTGCATTTTAAATTGTTAAGCATTAAATTTGCAAACTTTTTCTACATTGAGAAATGTTGAATTCTTCTTTCATCATTTGCAATGTTTCCAAATTGCATTGTTTGTCATTTTTCTTACCAATTTTTGTGGCGGTTCATTCCTCTTTGGTGACCCCGGACAAATTAGGGAATAAGCCGAATAAATCCTTAATTTTTTTCTCTTAGTAAGGCGATATCTCCACTTAAGGTTCATACTTTGCTACTAATGGTCTATGCATATTGCATTATAAAGCTTGAAGCATCAGAATCGGTACTCTGTATCGGCTGATCACCATGACAAGGGATCGGTACTCGGCATCAGCTGCAAAACCCCTGATCAGAGCATCCCTAGTTTAATTTTTGCAATATTTTGAAATATATCTTGTATATACATATAACGCATACTTTATATGTGAAATCCAAATATGAACTTCTATGTCACATTTGTAATATTGCTATATATCAGTTATCTAGTTTGCTGCGCACATGTTTAGAGATAATGTTTAGTACCTGGTAACTAAACAAAAGATGTGAATGTAATCAAGTACACCAACATTTAAAAATTTTGTTTGTTTGTTTAATTGACACACCGCATTAAAAACAGATTGACACACTTTTGTTCATGTGTCTAGAGCTGCTGTAAATACAACCTGTTACTGCTTAAGCACAAAACTTGGCGAGCATACCTTCCTAATGATGAGCAAGGTGAATGTAAAGTGGCTTGTTTCATTGTTGTCTGAACACAAAGAGCTGTATAATAAATGTAAAGCGACTAAAAAATGTTGATACCAGGGAATTGTATGAAGAGCAATTCCATATCAAATAGGATTCGTTTCATTTATTCATTCGTTCATTTTACGGCTTGGTCCCTTTATTAATCTGGGGTCCCCACAGCGGAATGAACTGCCAACTTATCCAACATATGTTTTACGCAGCAGATGCCCTTCCAGCTGCAACCCATCACTGGAAAACACCCATACACACTCATTCACACACATACACTACAGACAATTTAGCCTACCCAATTCACCTATAGTGCATGTCTTTAGACTCGTGGGGGAAACCAGAGCACCCGGAGGAAACCCACGTGAACACGGGGAGAACATGCAAACTCCACACAGAAATGCCAACTGACCCAGCCAGGGCTTGAACCAGCGACCTTCTTGCTTTGAGGCGATCGTGCTACCAACTGCGCCACTGTGATGCCAGGATTCATATCATTTCAATTAATTTTCTTTCATGGCTTGCACATTTTTCCCACAAACGCCATCTACAGTCAGAGCATAATTTTGCTCATCGCCAGTGAAAATTGCTTAGGTATGTATGCTTAAAAATGTCAGGAAAAATGATAGGTACGAAAAAAATTATTCTGTTGTGAACCAACCTTCAGATTTTAATTAAGAATATTGTATTATACATTTACTCAATAGTATTACAGGTTTGAAACAACTTAAAAGGTTTTCATTTTTGTGGTGAAGCAACTCTTTAAATCAGTGGTCCTGTGACCACTCAACAGCAAACTGTGAACTCCAGTCCTGTGGACCAACTGCTACGAAAACTTTTGTATGTCTCTACCTTATTTAACACTCCTGATTCAGAACATAAGCATCAATTACAGCTATTAAAATGGGCAATTTACCTCTTCAACAGATAATTTAAAGTGAGCTACACAGCACCACACACACAATAAGAAAACCACTTTTGACAAGTTTTCCTCCACAGTTTCAAACCAAACACACACTGCGCTGCGTTCACCTAGATCATCCTCCAGTGAAGTGTAAAGTCCAAACACACAAAAACCTCTCTGCCAACGCACTTCAGTCAAACTGGAAACCACACATACCACATGAGTGCACAATATCCATGAGCCTGAGCCAAAGCACACACACACAAAACCACACTGAGAAGATCAGCAAGCTATACACACACATACGCATATGTGAACTTGTGTACTACTAACCGCTCTCTTCAGGTGAGCCCAGAGAAGCACTGTCCTGTGACAGCGTGGTCCAGCTGGACTCCTCGTCGCTGTGTGGAAGGTTCTGGATGCGGTTTAGTGCCCGGTCTGTCTTGGCTCCTGTGCGTGGTCTGTCTTTTTTAGTCTCTGGCGAGGAAGAGGAAGATGAAGAGCCGACAGACAGCAGGGGTGTGTCCTCGGGGCTCTGTGGTTTTCTTGGAGACGCGGGACAGGGATCCTTCTTGTTCTCCAGCAAAGGCTTAGTGATGTCGTCCTCCTGCGAATTGGGCAGTTGGTATGACAGACCATCCAGGCATGACTCCAGGTAACTCTTGGTCTTAAGGTGCTCAGGGGACTTCTTGTCTAAAACGATTTCGCTTTTCTCGGACAGAATGAGCAGATCGTCACAATTCTCAACGTGATCTTCCTCATTAGTGTCATCCTCAATTAACTCGTTAACTTCCTCATCGACAAGCTCGTTGTTGGTGTCAAAGTCACTGTGAGCATCGTCAACATTAGACTCGCTGTCCAGACTTAATTCCTCAATATTCCTCAACTCATCATCGATGCTGAGCTCTGATTGGGCCGCTGTGTTTCCATCCTCATCTTCTTCTCCTTCTTCTTCTTCTTCTTCGGTGGTGTTTTTGTTGTGGTCCTGTCTCTCGGCAGCTTTGCGTAACTGATTTGCACCGTTTTTGGCCAGTTTAGGGTTGGCAGTAGTTGCTGAGGATGATGATGATGGTGGCATCACACCTTCGCCGAGACCCATCGCACTCTGAATGCTTGTTAGAGCGTACTTCTTCCGGCACTTTGGGGGCGTGGCCTGGCCCTGTTTGATGACATCTCCACTGAGCAATTGATTGTGTGAGGAACGCAGACTGAGGGAAGTGGGCGGAGTTGCAGAGGGCCCGTTGCGATTGGCTGCGTCCACGGAAGGGGAGGAGCTGTGTGGTGAGGGCACGCAGACTGACATCATGGCTAAGGAGAGAACAGGTAAAAAAAGCAGTCAAAACTCACATAAACAATGTATTCAACAATACAGAAACCAATATGGTCTCGTATCTTTAATTTAATGTCATCTTAGCTTCAATAACCATCATTTTGGCAAAAACAAGTTAAAATAATACATACAGTGCATCAGGAAAGTATTCATAGCGCTGTATTTTTTTTTTATGTTACAGCCAAAATAGATTAAATTCATTTATTTCCTCAAGATTCTCCACACAATACCCCATAATGACAAAAGGCTGTGAATACTTATGTACATGTGATTTTTCAGGTTTTTTTGTTTTTAATAAATTTGCAACAGTTTCAAAAAATCTTTTTTCAAATTGTCATTATGGGGTATTGTGTGGAGAATTTTGAGGAAATAAATGAATTTAATACATTTTAGAATATGTGGAAAAAGTGAAGTGCTATGAAGACTTTCCGGATGCACTGAATATAATAAATACAATAAAAACCATTCAAATAGACAAGCAAACAAAGTTTTACTACATTAAAGAGACCAATAGAAAAACAGAAAAGAAACATCTGTCTTCTTTTTTAATGAGTGCCTCTAGTAATCTAATTAAAGCAGAATTTTGGCAAAGTTTAAAACCCTTGTTTTTGTCCAGTAGTTGATTGACAGATAAGCAGCAGTCCTTGCTGTTGGTCAGGACGCGTCAGGACAGATTAGGTGTAAACAGGGTCAAAGCAGCCAAGTTAAGCAATGCAGAAGCATTTTTTACATGTGGATCACCCATCATTTCCTTTATTAAATGTGAAGGAATATAAAATGCTAATAATATCAGATTGACGCCAGGACTGAATCTGCAATGACGTTCATGAAAAGCGTATTTCCCTTTGCTCAAGCAGCTCCGTAAACTGTGCTGCTTCTGTGCTACCAAACTGAATTATCACATTTAAAATCAACTTAATCTGATGGGAATTGAATGTGATTACAGCTGATTTACAACCCAGCGCTTCATTCTTCGATGCGATTGGGTGGAAAATTAAATCAGGTTTGTGCCAAAAGATGAGCTGATTTTTGCCAACACTCAAAGAGTAGATTCACGGAAACACTGCATTCATTACAAAAGAGAATCTAACCAATCACGCAGTAATTCGACATGTTACATAAAGACAGACAGACACAAACAGGGCTCCATATTAAAAGAAATTGAGATTTCATTTGAATTTCAAATCTAGTTACTGTTGGCAACTGTAGGAAACTCTTTATGTGCTTCACATCAATTTAATTAAATAACACCACGTGATGAGTCAGGAATCACTCATTAGTAGCCAGTAGATCTCTATAGATTTTTTAGTGCAGAGCCCTGCACAAAAAACATTCTGTCACAACGGGCTGTCTGACCTTGTACAGGTTTTCTCTTTGAGCCGGAGACACTGTCAGTGTATATCTGCAACAAAAAAACAAAACAAAAGCATAATTACAGTTTTTTTAATTATCCATAGGCATAAATAACATCTACAATACTGAATGCACTGCATATTCAAACATTTAACATGTTTATAAATTCAATATGTATCATATACTTTCAAGTAATTAATATTCATGTAATTAATATTATTCAAATGTGATTTATATACAATAAATATTCGATATTTAGCATATAACAACCTGTATATTATGTTCATATCTATTTGCATATCCCTGATTATTAATGGCAACCTGGACAGTGTGTTCATCTATTTTTAAATCTCTGATTCTAGTTAATACGACTTGTATATTATGTTCATAGTGCATCCATCTGTAAATAATACCCATAGTTTTCTACAAATGCACTTTTAACTATATACTTACACTTACGGACAGTTTATTAGGTACACCTGTCCAACTGCTTGTTAATGCAAATTTCTAACCAGCCAATCACATGGCAGCCACTCAATGCATTTAGGCCTGCAGACATGGTCAAGAGGATCTGCTGCAGTTCAAACGGAGCATCAGAATAGGGAAGAAAGGTGAATTAAGTGACTTTGAATGTGGCATGGTTGTTGGTGCCAGACGGGCTGGTCTAAGTATTTCAGAAACTGCTGATCTACTGGGATTTTCACGCACAACCATCTCTAAGGTTTACAGAGAATAGTCAGAAAAAGAGAAACTATCCTGTGAGCGGCAGTTCTGTGGGCACAAATGCCTTGTTGATGCCAGAGGTCAGAGGAGAATGGCCAGACTGATTTGAGCTGATAGAAAGGCAACAGTAACTCAAATAACCACTCGTTATAACCGAGGTATGCAGAAGAGCATCTCTGAATGCAAAACACGTCTAACCTTGAGACGGATGTGCTACAGCAGCAGAAGACCACACCGGGTGCCACTCCTGTCAGCTAAGAACAGGAAACTGAGGCTACAATTCGCACCAGCTCACCAAAATTGGAAAATAGAAGATTTGCCTTGTCTGATGAATATCGATTTCTGCTGCAACATTCGAATGGTAGGGTCAGAATTTGGCGTGGATCCATCCTGCCTTGTATCAGCGGTTCAGGCTGGTGGTGGTGGTGGTGTAATGGTGTGGGGGATATTTTCTTGGCACACTTTGGGTCCATTAGTACCAATTGAGCATTGTGTCAACACCACAGCCTACCAAAGTATTGTTGCTGACCATGTCCATCCCTTTATGACCACATTGTACTCATCTTCTGATGGCTACTTCCAGCAGGATAATGCGCCATGTCATAAAGCGCGAATCATCTCAGACTGGTTTCTTGAAGATGACAATGAGTTCACTGTACTCAAATGGCCTCCAAAGCCACCAGATCTCAATCCAATAGAGCACCTTTGGGATGTGGTGGAACGGAAGATTTGCATCATAGATGTGCAGGACACAAATCTGCAGCTACTGTGTGATGCTATCATGTCAATATGGACCAAAATCTCTGAGGAATATTTCTAGTACCTTGTTGAATCTATGCCACGAAGAATTAATGCAGTTCTGAAGGCAAAAGGGCGTCCAACCCGGTACTAGTAAAGTGTACCTAATAAAGTGGCCGGTGAGTGTATATCCTGCACTTGCTGCTATTGCACTCCTGGTTAGACCTGAACTGCTTTGCACTTTTACATGGTACATTGACAATAAAGTTGAATCTAATCTAATCTAAAATTCACAATTGAGAATGTGTAGTTTTAATAACAGTTTTG
Organism: Danio aesculapii; assembly: GCF_903798145.1. NCBI lineage: Eukaryota > Metazoa > Chordata > Actinopteri > Cypriniformes > Danionidae > Danio > Danio aesculapii. The sequence continues at coordinate 40,955,053 of NC_079435.1, forward strand.
TGAAGCACAACACATCATATCTGTGTATCATCAAAAGTGAACACAAACCAGGCTCCATACGATGAGCAGTCAGCCGTACTCACCAGGGAGCTGAGGATTGTGGGTATTTCCACAGATCCTCTTGGGCCATGATGTAGAGTCAGCGCATCATCAAGGTTTCAGCGAATCAGCAGCGGTTTATCACCATGGAAGCACTCAAGAAATATGCTCTGCACACAATAAAACATTATGATAAGATAGCGTATGGAAATATCTACTTAATGGGTTTTCACTATTCCCATCCCTCAGCTAAGGTTAGTGATGTGTGAGTGTGTGTGTGACATCTCCAGCTGTGCGTGTAAACAGCATGGGGTGGGAAAATGTATCTGGAGCGCAATGACAAAAATAACTGTCAGGGTGGAGGCACACCAGAAACACACACTAAGTCTCCAGGGGAATCACCTAACTGGGTACTGAATATGAATGAAATAATTTTTCACCGCGCAGATCAAAGGGCATGCATGTCTAAACATTAGAACCAAAAATAACTAGGGCTGGCTGATACATCCGCATTAAATATGTAAAATTTAAATATCCTCTTAAAAGTCACAAGAATTTTAATGCACTTATGAATATGAGTGGTCTGATTAATGTTTTAATAGCTTCAGCATCTCTTATTAAATGTAAGTAAATATATGTACAGTGCTCAGCATATATAAGTACACCCCTCACAAATCTATCTTTTAAATTCATATTTTAATAGGAAGCTACACAATACTTTATTTGTGCATATACATTAGATTAGTCAGTACTAAAGCCAAATCTGGAGCTTATCTAAAAAAATTACTTACGATAATGGTCCAAAAACTAGTACACACAAATTTATATGTTAAAGAAAAATATTAAAATATTGCAAAATATAAAAATACAAATTTAAAAAAGAGGAAAAATCAAGAGAATTAAAAACATTTTAAAATTAGCTAAAATTTTGTAGGTTGTGATTATTAAAAACTGCTTTCTTTCATCTGAGAAATATCGCTAAGTTACGAAGTATGCTATCCATCTCAGATGCAGAAAGGCTAGTCCATGCTTTATGACTTCTAGGCTGGACTACTGTAATGCACTGTTTGCTGGCTGCCCAGGCATCCTCTATTAACAAACTTCAATTAGTACAAAATGCAGCTGCCGGAGTTCTTACCAGTCTAGAAAATTTGATCACATCACCCCAAATTTATCCTCCTTTCACTGGCTGCCTGTTAAGTTTCGTATTGATTTTAAAATATTGCTTCTTACATATAAAGCTTTAAATAATCTAGCTCCTGTTTTTCTAACCAATCTTCTGTCTCGCTACAATCCAACTCGCTCTTTAAGGTCTTAAAACTTAGGGGTTCTGGTAGTACCTAGAATAGCAAAGTCGAGTAAAGGAGGTCGAGCCTTCTCATTTATAGCTCCTAAAACTCTGGAATAGCCTTCCTGATAACGTCCGAGGCTCAGACAACACTCTCCCATTCAAAACTAGATTAAAGACCTATCTGTTCAGTAAAGCATACACTCAGTGCACCACTTAGCGGGCTTCCACACCGGTTCTGCATCTTGTTGATATACACTATGAACAGCAGCTACGCTAATTATCTTCTTTATTCTCCATTTCCACCTGGGGATACTCTTCCCGAGGGCCCTCAGACTATGCAGAGTCACTGATTCGATCCAAGACCAACGACGAGATGATCCCAAGGTTTCCATATCCTGGACCAGGCCGTATCCTGAGCAGCTACTGTGATGGTCATGGAAGAGTGGAGAACATGAGACTCCTGTGACGCTCCAGAGACAGACGAGTCTTCGCTGAGGCCAGCTTCCAGCCTCCGCCACTGAGACTGCAGCTCTGCACGAGACGTTTGGCCAGCGGAGAAATTTTTTTGTGCAATATTTAGGTTGAATTTAGTTGTATTATCTTTTAATTTCTAAATATGTTCAAAATGACTAAAATATTATTTTAATAAATATATCTCTTTAATAAATCTGTTTTGATTAAATGCACCAAAATATATTGCCTATATTCACTGAGAAATGGATAAAAATATTCATTTTCAAAACGGGGTGTACTCAATTATGCTGAACACTCTATATTTAAAGCTTTTGAATTACAATAATAATAAAATTTGCATTATTTTAGATGATAAATATTAAAGTCTGTAAAAGTCCCAGAAGTTGCTGACAAAATATTGCGCAGTTATTTTTGCACATCATTCCCTCACATCAAACTAACAGCAACAACGGCCACTATACAAACCCAGAAACAAATGGACTTTGATTGAAAGCTGATTTTTTTCATTGGATTAACTTGCATGCATTAATTGTTCACCTAAAGAAAAACAATGTGCACTAGCAAAATAAACAATGTAAATGTTGACTTCACGTGGACTTTAAGATATATTTAAATCCCCCAGCTGTAAAATGATGTGTTTTTAATGTGATCATTATAAAATCTTGTTTCCAACACTAAATGAAGAGGATTACTTGAACTGCAAGTTTACTTCACCCTGTTTCTCTCTTTAAAAAAAAATAATAACCTCACAATTTAGAAGAATTAAAAAGCCAGATAATACATATTAGGCTTTGTATCCTCAGAATTAAAAAGATTTCTCATCATGTCCTACATCACAATTCAAATTTTTTAAATATCACAAAAAAAAAATCAAAATTGTGAGATGTAAATTTGAGCTGAGTGATAAAACTCAGAATTGTGAGATACACAGACACGATTACACAATGTAGGGCAGTAAAATCGCTACTAGTGACGTTACTAACTTCACTACATTCCTAGCAGCGTCGCTACTTTTTAAATAAAATAGCTTTTTAGTAGCGAAGCAATTTTTTTAGACAAGTAGCGCAGTATCGTCCACACAAGCTACATTTACTGATCGCAAATCAGTTAGTGACGGCATTGACATTCACGGAGCTGTGAGGTTGGTGGCTTGCCAATGAAAGTATAGGTTGGTAAGAATGACGATTTCTTCTTCTTCCTGTTTTACGGTGGTCGACAACAAACGTTTTGGTGCGTTACAGCCACCTCTCGCTTTAGTCGGTGACGTCGCCAACCATATATATATATATATATATATAGTTTACTGCAGTAAAGGCTAAAGTATACTATGGTAACTGCTATTAGTTCATGATTGTTACTAATGATACTACATTATCTAATGTAATTCATTAATGAAGAGCTGTAAATATATATATACAATACAATGCTTAGGGGGGTATTGAGGCAGAGTGGGGAAGTCCCAGAGTAAAATGAGAAAATATGATACACCGGTGTTTTGAAATATGGAAAAACTGTCTTTACGCTGTTTTCATCTGTTTTTATATTATTTGTTTTTATTTTATTTATACTTGTCTCTTTTATTCCTGTTTAAGTAAAGCATTTTCAATTGCCACTGTGTATGAAATGTGCTATGTAAATAAACATGCCTTGCCTTGCGTATTCCTATATATTTCCCTTTACTATAAATTGCTATAGTATTTTAAATGTGTAACACTGGGTTTTATTTGATTTTGTTTGTTTGTTTGTTTTTGCTGTTATTTGTTTCTGTGTGGTACAGCATATTATTTGCATTAAATAATTGAACTGAACAATTATGCCTCATATGTTTCATTGACAGTTTTATTGATCACTAAGATATGATCGACTAGGATTTAAGTTGTTTTAATTTAAAAATGAAAATTGCAAAAATAGCTTAGATGTAGCTTAGCTGCTTTTGCCAAGTAGCTTTTAGCTTAGCTTGCTATATTTCCCACAGGGTAGCTTTTACTGTAATTCAGCTACATTTTGAGTAGCTAATAGCATTTTTCAAGTAGCTTGCCCAACACTGCAATTACATTTTTTTATCAGTGGCACAAAACAAGCCTCCACAGAAAAGAGTGGGAGGAGAAAATACGGATACAGTGTGAAAAATTGGACAGATAAGCACTGCAATTTGGATTCAGTTTGCTACTTTGTGTATCTGTGCAAAACCCAGACCAGAAAACAAACAGAAGTAGAGCAGTTGAGTGTGGTGAGCTTTAATTAGAGATGTCAGACTGGTGGCAAACCTCCCTGAGATCCCTCTTTCACCATCATGCTTCTCTTGCTCGCACTCATGACCTTACAGAAAGCATGTGTGTATGTGTGTGTGTTTGAGTGTTTGAATTGAGCCTGACCACAGTAATTGACCCTTTGCTAAGCTCTGCACTCTTTGGTTTCTGTTCCCCGCTGAAGGAAAGCTCCACAGATCTAGCCTTAAGAATGAAATGAGGATTACTGTGAACATTGTGGTTTTCCGTAAAATGTGTTCATAAAGTACTTGGACTTGAATGAAGTGTGACTCTGCAAAGTAAATTCAAAATGAAACACTTATCACAGAGAAAAGCCTCATGTGAAAGCACTTAAGCCTCATGTTGTGTTTAAATTCTGGGTACAGCTTTTAAGGTGTTGGTCAAATTGACCCTTAATGTATTAAGTACAATTCAAGAAAAAATATCACAATACAAAAAAAAAAAATCAGGTAAAAGTTTGACATTATAAGTATGATCTTTTACCAAAAAAAATGTATATTAAAACAGTATGAAAAATCTACTAAAGAAACTTGATTGATATAATGAACAAATTTAAAGTAGGCATATTTATACTTGGGGCTGAAAAATACTTCATTATGATTGGCTGATGTACAATCTAAGGGGCCATTTACACAGAACAAATCTAAGCATCTAAAAATGCTGCATCTCCTATCCCTTGGATTGGGAAAACATCAAATTCTCCAATACTGTTTGCCCAAAATAAAGCTCACAATTAAATTTCATATTTGGAATCACCAATTAAATTTAAAGACAACTGTCTCATAAACGTTGTTTCTAAATGTTTGAATCAAACAAAAAAAAACTGCATTTTTTCAGGTTGCCCAAGTTATAAATCGTCACCTATGAATTATAAGGTTCTATCTGACATTATTTCTCGAAAAGTAATGCTTCAATTAATTATCTGTCAGATAGAACCTTATAATTCCAAGCGGAAAAGTACATTTTAGAATAAGTAGGTTCTATCTGCATTTGTTTAACAGAGCAAGGAAATTATGTCTGATATTATGTCACAGTATGTCTGATATTTTTCTTCTAGAGAAAGTTTTATTTTTTTTATAAATTTGTTTTATTTCAGCTAGAATAAAAGCAGTTTTTAGTTTTTAATTTTTTTAAAAACATTTTAAGGTCAAAATTATTAGCCCCTTAAGCTATATTTTTTTGATAGTCAACAGAACAAACCATTGTTATACAATAACTTGCCTAATTACCCTAACCTGCCTAGTTAACCTAATTAACCTAGTTAAATCTTTAAATGACACTTTAAGCTGTATAGAAGTGTCTTGAAAAATATCTAGTCAAATATTATTTACTGTCATCACGGCAAAGACAAAATAAATCAGTTATTAGAAATGAGTTATTAAAACTATTATGTTTAGAAATGTGTTGAAAAATGTTCTCTCCATTAAACAGAAATTGGGAAAAAAATAAACAGGGGGGCTAATAATTCTGACTTCAATGGTATATGAATCAGACAATCAGACATCATCCTGTCAATCAAACTATTTAAGAATCAGTAACTTGTGCGTTATACATACTGTATCATCCTCTGAATAACACACATTGCACTTTTGAGGTCATTTGCTGTGAGTATTCACTGAGATTCCAGAGCACTAGCCATAACACTGAAGCTGCAGAAACTGTCATAAAGACCACACGTCATAACAAGCTCCTCCCCTCGAGAATAATCATTCTATAGTGTTTGATGATTTGCTCCTTTACTTTTTTACGGTGGGGCTTAGATAACTAGAGTGCCCATATTGACCGTAGCATTTTTCCTTATTCAAAACTCTACAAGTGGCATGTCTTCTGCATTCTATAGTCTTTGGCATCATAATCTATTCCGTACATACTGATTGATCATTCATTCAAACATTTTCTTTTCAGCTTAGTCCCTTTGTTAATCTGTGGTCGCCACAGAGGAATGAACCGCCAACATATCCAACATATGTTTTACACAGCGGATGCCCTTCCAGCTGCAACCAAACACTGAGAAACACCCATACACTCTTACATTCACACACATACACTATAGCCAATTTTGTTTATTCAGTTCACCAACACCACATGTCTTTGTACTGTGGGGCAAACCGGAGCTCCCAGAGGAAACCCACGCAACCACGGGGAGAATATGCAAACTCCACAAGAAATGCCGACTAACCCAGCCAGGGCTCGAACCAGCGATTTTCTTGCAGTGAGGCGATCATGCTACCCACTTCGCCACCGTGACACCCACTGATTGATCAATTTACACATTTTTTGATGTAAAAATGTTTTTGAATGTTTTACAATGGATGGGAAAATGATGTCTGTTTCTTAATAAAGCCATGGAATGGCTTCAGAAGACTGGAGCACAGCACATGAGTCATGTTGACTACTTTAATGGTACTTTTATAGAGCCTTTTTGTCTGTTTAGAAGATGGCCTTATAAATCACAACCACTCTCCTTGTACTGTAAACAGCACCTCTGTTATTCTGCTTAAGATTTGTGCTAAAGAATAAAATAATGATGTAAATCTGATGCTGATAATTTTCATTGTGTGTAAAATATTCCTTTCAAAACAGTAATGCAATTGAAATTCTATAAAATAAAGCTTTCAGGGCTCTGTTGATTGGAAAAAAAAATGTTCCTGCTATTGTTCCCTGGAATGTGTCTTACGAAATGCAATTGCAGCAACTGAAACTTCAGAGAGGACAGACTCCACAGCTGAAGCCGGATTATTACACCCTAAACAGAATGAAATACAGCTTTACAGCTCGGTTCTTTTCCACTCCTAACTTCACTTAAAGAAATGAATTCTGCAGCACTTAAAAGAGACAGAGTTCGGCGTCTGGATGCAACAGCTATAATCATAACACACACCCTTAAATCCACTGGAGTCTTTACGAGGAGTGAAAAAAAGCAGGAATGTGAGGGAAAGCTGAAGAATTCTTGGTATGTCATTTTCAGAAGGCTTTAATTACCCATTTGGGAAAAAAAACACAATCACACCCCTCTCACTTATACACACTTAAACATACCTACGTATCTGCAGGTAGACAGACGTATGTGTCACAGATGAGGTTCCCACCTGTAAAACAGAGAAAAAAGACATGTGTGAATTCATAGTGTCACAATAAATAACAATATTATACAGAAACTAAATTCTAGCATGCTAAATAAAGCGCAGTTACTGACGGCCAGTTTTCAGTGGCTGAAAATAAAATGTTAAACAAACCACACAGAACAGAAGTAAATATGACCTACTGGATAATCCAACTGTGCAAATCAAAAACAGAGAGCGCGGTTCTGTGAAGCACATCCCGCTGAGGGTGAAAGAAAGCAAGACAGACGCTTGTGCTCACAAACAGGCGGACTGATTCGATTAAAAGACGTTTAATTGGCTGCAGAAAAATGCAAAGCTGGAGTGAACTGCTGCTCAAAACTGCACATATCTCTGCCCTGCTATTAAAGTGCATCCAATCAGTGTCGAGGAAGAAAAAAAAACAAACATAGCATGCACATAAACATGCACGCATAAACACACAGATGAATGCTGGGAAAGAGGCAGGTCGAGATCGTATTTCAGAGAGGAAAAATCCAAGGCCTTATATCAAAGACTCGCTTTCCAGCAGACTGCACCGAGAAAACAGCTGCCAAATGACAGAGAAGAAAAGAGGGAGGAAAAGACAGAGAGAGAGAGCGATTGAGTGCAAATGTAACAGAGAGGAAAAGTAGAAAGAGAAAGGCCATAGCGCTAAGGGTTTCCATCAACATCTGTATAAACAATCTGTGTGCATACAAGAAGCTTTCAGACACGTTTGTTAGTTGGTTGCCAGATTGTGCTTTCAAGCGTTAACCATGCAGCCTGATTAACCCATAGTAAAGACTTAAATAAAAGACTTCTGAATTGAATTTTACAAACATAAAATCCTAAATTATAGAAGATGTGGATGATCCATTGTGACAAAGACTGTAGAATACAGAATACACTTGTATAGAGCATTTCAATGTGGTGATATCATTGGCCCATATACCTTTTCTGCTTGCTATCGAACTATTTCATAACTGTAACAAGAGGCAATTCAATAATAACTTAAAGTTAAAACAGCTCTCATAACATTATTTATCAATATGTGGCCCTTATTAGATTTTCGGAAGCTGTAGAAATTAAAAGTGTAAAACAGGAAATATGCTGGGACCATTGTTTTTGTTTACATCCCTCAAAATTGTCTATAGATTAAAAAAAAATACAACAGTCAAAAAAAATACAACAGTCAACATGGACACTCTAATGAGGGAAGTGGCGCCTTTAAGTAAAGCAGCTAATGCTTCACTATAGAATAGGGCTGCACAATGGCTAAAATAAGAATCACATTTTTTATTTATTTATTTATTTTTTTTTTTTTGCTTAAAATCAAGATCACAATTTTCTCACGATTCTGTAGATGTAAAATTAAAGTTAATATGAGTAGGCTATAATTATTGTTAATTCTCAAACATCTGGTTAAACAACACTAATATTATTAGGCCTATGTGCAGTCTACTGTTGGTTAAAATGATACATTTTTTATATACTTGGGTTGCTGGACTTAAATTGACTTTAAATTTGTAATTATTAATAATTCAGTTGAATTACTGTGTTTGAGATATACACTGTAAACCATAATGTTGTCTTTACTTAAACAATTAAGTCAAGTTGACTGAACATAACTTAAAATTTAGCATTTTGGTCCTATCACCTAAAAATATGAGTTAATTTAACTTATGTACCATGAAAATGCATAAACTTAAGATTTCAAGTGTAGTGACCTCAAAATCATAAATAACCCTTTGAAAAAAATAGGTCATTTTCACAAATGCAGTCTTGACTGTAAAATTCTAATATGAGCAACCTTTTAAGTGCAAGGTCTTTTTTTTAAATCAGAAAACAAATGGCTTCAGGTATAATTATTCATCATAATGTGAATAAATGGCTACTTATTTTTTGTTAAAAATTTCTTTAAACATTTTTTCATAGTATATTATTATATACTATATATTATATATACACTGAAAACCCTAATAAGTTAACTGTACTAAATTATTGGAGTAAACTTGTTGCCTCAATTTAATTAAGTAATGCAGTCCCCCAAAACTTGCATATTTAAGTTTATTTAACTTGCCGGTTTTGTAGACTATACTTAAATTGTTCAGTTCAGCAAGTTAAATAAACTTAAATATGCAAGTTTTGATGAGTTCCAAGTTAATGAGTGGAGGGACTCATTCCAGATGTGTGTCCTTTACGACAGTTTCTTCAGTTTTATTGTTATGAACCTTCTGAGATCAGCAAACATGCTGTAATCTCAGCAAATACTTGCCTCACAGACATAAGAAATATACCTACACAAAGCTTGAAATATATACTTTTAAACAAACAAATTACACTTTAAAACAAATGTTCACTAGTTAGTGAAAATATGTGAGGTAGAGACTTTCGCATCTAAACAAATTATTTCAAATTAATTCCCACTTGGGCAAAAATACTTTTGGGGATTTTCTTTTTTTAAAACGTTATGCTTATAAAAACAAAAGAAGGCCATTTGAAAAAATCTTTCTTCTGTGGTGTGAAAAATAAGGCTATATGTGGCTTTGAACAACACCAAATGCGCCAACTGCAAGCAACTGACAACAAATGGGGACTTTTGCTTTAATCCGCTGCTTATCGAAGAAGTCAGCAGTAATCCCAAATGTGTTTTCACATGCAAGTTTCAGAAGAGATTTGAACAAAAGAATTATGCCAACTTTTGTCAGAAAAAGTCTGAAATTTCAGAATCACATGTTAAACATTTCTCATCAAAGGCTCTATATAAGGTCTCATTCATTAACATTATTACTTAATGCCTGTAATAGTTACAAATTAAAATCGACAGGTACAATACATATACAGTACAACACAATATATGTGGAAGAAAAATTTTAATGGTTCACTCTTAATAGTGAAGTTTCACAAACTAATTTCGAGAGGAGCATGTGATATAACTGATCTGAGCTGGTCTCTCATCTGTAATCATTAGTAACCCAATCAGATTAATCCAAACTCACTATAAGTAGTCTGTCTAAAACTACTCCCTAATCTCCGTTTTCCGAAAAAACGCCCTATCCACCCCATGTCCCCTTTTTTCCTCCTTTACCAGGGGGAGCTCTCAAGAACTACCTGAACTATATGATCATGCTCATTGACCAGGCGGGAGCCCTGGGCTCAATTATCTCCGAGCTCAGTGTTCTTGCCGGGGACAACATGCCAAACCTGCTATTATTATCAAGCAATATCTAAGTGTGAACTCTTGAAAATACTTAAATATTGTTAAAACAGTTTTTCACTTCTGTTAAACACATGTAAATTTGGAAAATGGTAGCCACAGACAAAGTAGGACAAAAAAAAATGCTAAGTCAAAAGTGTTTTCCAACATTTATTCATTCATTCACTTTCTCTTCAGCTTAGTCCCTTTATTACTTTGGGGTTGCCATGGTGGAATGAACCGCCAACTTATCCAGCATATGTTTTACGCAGCGGATGCCCTTTCAGCCACAACCCAACACTGGGAAACACCCGTACACTCCTGCATTCACACACATACACTACGGCCAATTTAGCTTATTCAATTTACCTGTACCGCATGTCTTTGGAGTGTGGGGGAAACCAGAGCACCCGGAGGAAACACGGGAAGAACATGCAAACTCTACACAGAAATGCCAGCTGACCCGGCCGGGGCTCAAACCAGTGACCTTCTTGCTGTGAGGTGATCGTGCTACCCACTGCGCCACCACGACACCCGTTTTCCAACATTCTTCACAATAATTTTCAACAGAAGAAACCAACCAACCCAATATGTTTGGAACAAATGGAAGGCGAGTGTATGAGGACAGTTTTAAATTTTGGAGTGAACAACCAGAACCTTACCATAAAGTGTTACCTGTAACATTGTACTCACTATAAATCTACATCAACAATTTCCTCATTTCTATTTCTAGGAGACATATCTGTGGCAAAGTTGATGAATTAAACTATAACCGAAGTCTCATGAGACCCCACATGTTCTTCTGTACTTCTGCAAACAATCGCTCAGGAACTTTTTTGATGACTGCGTACTGCCAGACTTTATAAATTAAGCAAATTGTAATGACTATAAGTAACACTTGTTTTGAAAACTTTCAGAAATGCTGTGCCCAAAAGTATAGCTAGGTCAGAATAAATGCATGCGCAGCACTTCAATAGTTTATATCTGCTGTGCTGCTGCTGATCAGAAAATGCTGACACGCGTCAACTGAAGGCTGTTTCTTTTGATGCAGTCGGTTCTGATACTGCTCATATAAAGAGTGACAAGTACGTATAGATTATATCATTCCCTAATAACCAGCGTAAGATGAAACATGATGGAAGATCATAAATCAATGCTGTCAAGCCAGACAAACACACAGCTAAAAGTTACATAAGAATCAGATGAGGAATATTGACTGATGCTGCATGACAAATGTGGCCGGGATTTTGTTTTCATAACACATTCCTGCAATTTGAGAAGAAAATTGTTTACCTAAATAATAATAAATCCATTTTAGTGATAAAAAAAATGAGTTTTGGTCATTTTAAAAACATTATTATTGACTGAAATCATGAACTTGGTCAATTTGACGACAATTTCTTAAAAGTTTAACAGAAATACTATTTACTGAAAATGGAAAATTATTATTTAACAAAAAATATATGTTATGAATTACAAAATGATAAATTATATTATAAATTGAATAAATTATTTATTACAAATTACATTACATTTTAGTTACCTTGTGAAGTATGTTTTTTTCTCTACTCCATTTCATTACTGCTAAAATAAAAATAGAAAAACAATTGTGTAATCATTCCTTAAAGGTAGTGTATTATTATTACTTCTAGTAGAAGTGTCATATTTCAGTCATAAAGATGAACCAAAGATTTATTTTGATTGATTGTTGTAAAGACCCTTAAAGACTGTAAAATACACAAGACACAAGAATATCACTTGTATAGTTTTGAATGAAGGAAAGTGTCAATATGGCAAATAAAGCTCCGCCTACTAGTACAGGAGCCAATCAGCGATCGCTATAGACTGACATTTCTCTGGGGTAAAGGCTCGGACCAGACGTGTGCTTTTACGACAGTTTTTTACAGTCAACAAATGGACCGGAATTACTTCAGAAGAGCAGCACCATCTGACCAAGTATTATTTAGAGGATGATAATGTGTAGAACGGCCATAAATGAGGTTGGTGTCGTGATCTCGTTCCTTTCGAGTGCGAACGTTTAGAAATAAAATTTATCAGACAGATGTTGTTTAATTTTATTGGTGACTCCACATATGTAATGTAATCGTAAGCTTGGCAAACAGTTTTGGAGAATTTGATGTTTCCACATTCAGACAGAATGCACAAGCATACCGCCCGAGAGGCATTTCAAAGATGGCTGCCAAGTGAAATGACTTGCCTTAAAGGGACTTTGGTGTACATACTGTAATATGATGATAGCTTTTCTGTCAAAAAAATTGTAAAATAGTGACATTACAATAAACATATGGAGATGAAGTTCAGTATTTGTGTCATAGACAAAACCATGCTATTCTTTCAGTGTATGACAGAAAGTTTCAGTCGACGTCATTCTCGTTCGAGGAAATGTCAAAGTAAAGCTGTCCGGGTTCTTCACAAATCTTCTGAGCAGCACTTCTCACAAACAGAGGCTTTTAACACATAAATACTTGTGTATAAATGTTCATTACTGACTTTTCTATTAACATGATTTGATTATAACTGCAGATCAATGGCAGTGCGAAATAGCCTACAGTAACAACTGCAATTATATAAAATAAATAAATGCAACATATATGAGAACACGGCGATGCAGTGGCGCAGTAAATAGTGCTGTCGCCTCACAGCAAGAGTGTGGAGTTTGCATGTTCTCCCTGCATTTGCGTGAGTTTCCTCCGGGTGCTTCGATTTCCCCCACAGTCCAAAGACATGCGGTACAGGTGAATTGGGTAGGCTAAATTGTTTGTAGTGTATGAGTGAGTGTACATGAATGTTTCCCAGAGATAGGTTGCAGCTGGAAGGGCATCCGCTGCGTAAAACATGTGCTGGATAAGTTGGTGGTTCATTCCGCTGTGGCGACCTCAGATTAATAAAGGGACTAAGCCGAAAAGAAAATGAATGAATGAATATATGAACACATACAGACACTTACAGTCTCTCATATGTTCCCAATTACAGAAAAAAAACTACACACAGCATACATTTAGTGCTTATTTGGGTTAAAAAAAAAACGACATGCAGCATAGCCCACAATCTGAGCAAACCTCTTCACCAGCACAAGTAACCTCCTGTTAGAAAGTATTTCCGTCATTCCCAGGTTAAAATAGTCCAAAAAGTGATGATAATAGCTAAACACTTCACTCTCGCGTTTGTCTGTTTATGACATAATCAGATGTCAGAAGCACTTCAATTATCATGCCCACGTTTTTATCATCAGCTTAAGAAGTTCATTATTTCATATATAGATGCACGGCAAGCGATCGCAAACTCCCTGGAGAAAGTGAAACTGCTCGCACTTTTAGACAGGCTCATAAAACAACAACAGGGCACAGCAGATTTTGTTATTCTTTGCTTTGTGGCTGTACATCAAGACAACGACAAGGTTTGTTTGAGCTCGGCTCAACCATGGCTCGTTATTATATATATATTATTACGGTGTAATGTCTCGGCTGTGTATTTAAAAATGGAGGTTTCTTTGTTTTCATTCTTCTGCTTGTATCAATACAGTTCAGCTGCACGTCTAGCTCCGCCTTATGGTACCCTTTTCTCGTGCTAGGTACCCTTTCGAACGGGTGCTAAAAAGTGTTACAGTTCCCTTTTAGGTACCCTTTGACAGTGGAAATGGCCATAAAAGCGTACCGAACCGTACTGTACCTTTCAGTGGAAATGGGCCATAAGACTACTAGAGATTATTAGCCAGATGTGAGTTGGAGGTGGTTGGAGCTAAACTGTGCAGAGTTGTGGCCCTCCAGGAATTGAGTTTGAGACCTTTGATTTATAGCAAATACACAAAAGTAAGTAATAATCTCGCTTGCTTTTTAATCGCTGTCTAGCGAGTTCTTAAACACCTGTGATTAGCCATTATGTTCACACGCTCAACAGAAATGGCTGTGATTGGCTCTAGCAGTCATCGCTGTTTACCCAGCAGTGACACAAACACTCAAGAACATCCACGTTCCCGTGTCTATCACAGCTGAGCTGATCCATGATAGATGTGGTGGAGCAAAGCCAGGTGTCTGGGTCCACAAGTATCCACAAGACTTCTTCTGTGCAACACACAAATGTCAGAAATATACAGTTGTGCAGCACCACCTTGTGTACCCGGGATTTCAGCTTTTTATTAAGCTAAATATTATTATGAAGCTTTTATTATCTAATGGAAGGGAGCTAATTTCTTTTACCAGTGAAAATCACATGGGTATGAATGATGAAAAATATTGTAAAAAAAAAAATGTGTACGATGAAGAGGAGTGAAAATTGTCCTGGTGGGCATGAACCTATAGAAACTAGTCATCCGTCACCAGTGGTGAGAAATTCTCAAAGGAAGTAAGCTGGGTGACAGCAATATCAGATGCTGCGTTCAATAAAATCCTCCTAGAAACAAAAACCTTTCCAATTCCTGTGGTTCAAATATACCAAAAATCATTAATTCCGCCAATAGTTATAGGAACTTTAAAAAGGCTAAGAAAGCCCCTGTATATCTGTTATGAAGCGGACAGGAGACAGAGGTAAGGAAACGTTAGGGTGTTTATTGAATGACAACAAGGAGCACATGAAGGATAGCCAGGAGGATCAGGAATGATGTTGGGGTCTTCTCCTCCGTGGCTGGGTAACAGGAATACACGAGGATGGACAGCACACACCAGATACAGCTGACAGAGGATGACACAGACTTGGAAGGACTGGAAGACAGGATGATACGGGAGGACCAGGAAGACTAGGGAGGAATACAAAGAGAACAGGTAAGTAAATCGTTTGTTTAGCTGAGGATGACTACGCTGAGTGGTCGCTCAGTTGTCCGCTTTCGTCGAGACGAGCCCGGACAATGAGCGACTGGAGTGCTGTGCTTTTATCTGGTGCTCGTGAATGTGATGCAGCTGTGTGCTCATTAGAAGTCAGGTGATGGTGATCTTCGTGAGTGGGGATCGTGAGAGCCTGACCAATCCGTGACAGTACCCCCCTCCCCAGGGCCCGCTCCTGAGGGCCGACCTCTCCGACGCCGTGGTGGTCTCCCTCTGCCTCTAGGCGCTGGGAACTCAGGGTGGCTCTCATGAAACTCCACCATGAGACTAGGATCGAGAATATCAGCTCTGGGAACCCATGTCCTTTCTTCGGGGCCGTACCCTTCCCAGTCCACCAGGTACTCCAACTGGCCACCACGACGTCGGGAACGCAAGATCTCCTTCACTGCGTAGACGGCTCCTTCTTCTAGGAGCAGTGGAGGAGGGGGTTCCTCTTCGTGGTCAGGCTCTGTGGAGGGAAGAACAGGATCGTGATAGGGTTTCAGGAGTGATACGTGGAATGTAGGGTGAATACGGTAGTGAGAGGGTAATTGTAGTTTGTAGGTGACGGGGTTAACCTGTTCCACGATGGTGAAGGGACCAACAAATCGGGGACTTAACTTGCGAGAGGGCAGTCGCATGCGTATGTCCCGGGTGGATAGCCACACCTTTTGTCCGGGTGTGTATCTGGGTTCTTCAGACCTTTTCCTATCGGCGGTTACCTTGCTTCGACGGACTGCCCTCTGCAGATGTTGATGAGCCTCGTCCCAGACTCTCTCGCTCTCCCGGAACCAGTGATCCACTGCGGGGACATCAGATGGTTCGCCATCCCAGGGAAAGAGCGGTGGTTGGAAGCCCAGGACGCACTGGAATGGCGTGAGTCCGGTGGAGGGTTGCCGCAGTGAATTTTGGGCATATTCTGCCCAGCCCAAATACTGGCTCCAGGAGTTCTGGTGACCACTGCAGAAGGTCCTCAGGAACCGTCCCACCTCCTGAATCTTCCTCTCTGTCTGCCCGTTGGTTTGGGGATGATATCCAGAAGAGAGGCTGACGGCCACACCTAGGAGCTTGAAGAAGGCTTTCCATAGACGTGAGATGAACTGTGGACCTCTGTCCGACACAATATCTTCTGGAATACCAAATGACCTGAAGACTTGATTAAAGATATTGTCGGCAGTTTCAAAGGCTGTGGGAAGACCTTTCAGAGGGATTAGTTTGACAAACTTTGAGAATCTATCTACTATGACTAGAATACAGGTATTACCTTCTGACGAAGGGAGGTCAGTGATAAAGTCCACTCCTAGGTGTGACCAGGGACGGTTCGGAATCGGCAAGGGATGGAGCTTTCCAGCGGGTAGATGACGTGGGCTCTTGGATTGGGCACAGTCCTTACAGCCCTGAACATAGTGCCTCACATCCCTTGCCATGTTTGGCCACCAGAATCGTTGGGATACTAGCGAGAGAGAGTATTGTTGATCCCTGGATGTCCAGTGCCTAGCGAGGTATGTAAGGAGTGGATCAGATCTACCCGGTGTTCAGGTGGTATGAACTGCCGATGAGGAGGGCATCCCGGCGGAGCAGGAGCTTCCGGAGTGGCAACGACTGGAGGAGCGTTCCAGGTGATCGGACAAATGGAGATGTGTTCGGGAAGAATCTTCGTTGGGAGTTCTTCATGATCGTGATGCTCGTGTAAACGAGAGAGAGCGTCTGCTCTTAGATTCTTGGGTCCTGGACGATAGGAAATGGAGAAATCAAAACGTGAGAAGAAAAGTGACCATCTGGCTTGACGTGGACATAGTCTCTTGGCCTCTTTGATGTACTGGAGGTTTTTGTGATCTGTGATCACCTGGAACGGATGTTTGGCTCCCTCCAACCAGTGACGCCACTCCTCCAAGGCTAGCTTGATTGCTAGAAGCTCCCTGTCTCCTATGCTGTAATTCTGCTCCGCCGGGCTCAACTTCCGAGAGAAATAGGCACAGGGATGCAGTCGGGGCGGTGTATCATGATGTTGAGATAATACTGCCCCGACGCCGGTGGTGGATGCGTCCACTTCCACCACGAAAGGAAGATTTGGGTCAGGATGAGTCAGGAGTGGGGCCCTTGTGAACTCCTTCTTAAGAAGGCGGAAGGCTGCGGCTGCTTCTTTGGTCCACTCCAGTCCTTTGGGTTTACCCTTGAGGAGATTAGTGAGAGGTGATGTAATCCTGCTGTAGTCCTTGATAAATCGTCTATAAAAGTTAGCAAACCCAAGAAACCTCTGGAGCTCCTTAATGGAAGTGGGTTCTGACCAGGATAGAACAGCCTCAATTTTCTTCCCATCCATACGTATACCGGTTTGGTCAATGATGTATCCCAGGAAATGAATCGACTTCTGGTGGAATGAGCATTTCTCCGCTTTGAGGTAGAGGTGATGTTCTCTCAATGTGTATAGGACC
Organism: Danio aesculapii; assembly: GCF_903798145.1. Classification (NCBI taxonomy): domain Eukaryota; kingdom Metazoa; phylum Chordata; class Actinopteri; order Cypriniformes; family Danionidae; genus Danio; species Danio aesculapii. The sequence goes on from NC_079435.1 coordinate 40,972,658, forward strand.
TCCGCAACGTGTTGGCGATGTTCGGCCTCACTCCGGGAGTAAATGAGGATGTCATCTATGTACACTATTACACAGTGGTGAAGAAACTCCCGGAGGACTTCATGAATGAAGTTTTGGAATACGGAGGGGGCGTTGACCAGACCGTAAGGCATGACCTCATATTCATAGTGGCCAGTAGGGGTCACGAATGCTGTCTTCCATTGGTCCCCCTCACGTATTCTTATCAGATTATACGCGCTGCGGAGGTCCAATTTAGTGAAGACTTTAGCTTCTCGGAGCTGTTCCAAAGCGGCTGGTACCAGAGGAAGGGGATATCGGTATTTTACTGTACCGTTATTTAGGACCCTGTAGTCGATGCATGGACGCAGCCCTCCGTCCTTCTTGGCCACAAAGAAGAAGCTTGAGGCGGCTGGTGATTTTGAGTGACGTATGTACCCCTGACTCAGAGCCTCCCTTATGTAATCTTCCATTGCCTGATTCTCTGGAAGCGAGAGCGGGTAGATCCTACCTCTTGGCAACTGGGCATCTGGAACTAGGTCGATCGCGCAGTCCCATGGCCGATGCGGCGGTAGCTGGGAAGCTCTCTTGGGGCAGAAGACATCATGAAAGGAGCTGTACTCCTTAGGAATGTGGATAGACTGCTTCTCAGGAGGGCTCTCGACCGATGTTGCAAACAAAGAAATGGGGTTCCGACCTTGAAGAGGGAGATTTGGAAAACAGGCAGGTGTACATCCAGATCCCCATTTCTTTATCTCTCCTGTGCCCCAAGAGATGATGGGATCGTGCTTCACCAGCCACGGGCGCCCTAGAATGATGTCCATATTTGCACCCTCCAGAACCAGAAATTGAATCCTCTCTTGATGTAACACCCCCACTTGAAGAAGGATGTCTTCGCATTGTCGATGGATACGGGTCGAAGATCGAGTGCACTGGGTTATCGGTTGTATCTGGTATATATGCGAGGACGCCTCAGTACGGAGGTGGAGTTGACGACAGAGGGATTGGGAGATGAAGTTCCCTGCTGACCCGGAGTCGATGTGGGCTGTGACAAGGAGAGAAATAGAGGCAGTAGTTATTTGTACGGTGGTAGTAAGTGGTTTACATTGTTCAATATTCGTACTGAATACACTCACTGAAGTCCGAATGGGACGAAGGGGACACTCCATACGGGTGTGTCCACTGACACCGCAGTATAGACACAGACCCCGGGTCAGCCTCCTCTGTCGTTCCGCTGATGTCAGTCTTCCAGACTCTATTATCATGGGTTCTGGTTCTGGAGAGGCTGTTGACTCAGGCGATTGGAGGAGTGCAGACGAGGGGGTGATGGTGTCCTGTTGATAGGAACGAAGACGATCGGAACATCGGAGAGAATGTTGGATGAATCTCTCCAGACCCATTGTATCATCTAATGTGGCCAGTTGGATTCGGAGAGTGGGTTCCAAGCCGAGCCGGTACGTGGTCAACAACGATCTCTCATTCCATCCACTTGCAGCTGCTAGAGTGCGAAACCGGAGAGCATATTCCTGTGTAGATAGAGTACCTTGCTTTAGATGATACAGCTGCTCTCCAGCGGCTACTTCCCCATCAGAACGTCCAAACACCTCTTTGAAATACTCCGTGAAGGTAGTGATGGAATTCATGACCGGCCCGGCTTGGTTCCAGATCGTCTCAGCCCATTTAAGTGCAGGTCCAGAGAGTAGAGATACGATGTAGGCGATCTTTGACTTATCTGTGGGATATAGAGAAGGTTGCATTTCGAATATGAGGGAACATTGTAACAGAAAACCATTGCACTCCCCCGCTCCGCCTGAGTAGGGCGCTGGTCGGGCCATGGGACTGGAAGGAAGGGCCGAAGAAGAAACTGTGGAGGCGGAAGTGCTCGGTGCTGGTGGTGCGTTGGAAAGTGGAGCTGGTGGCTGTAGAATCCGCTTCAACTGGTCCACCAGCTCTTGAAAGTGATCGGGGGTGCTCATGTTGTCGTCGTTATTGGTCCGGGCTTCTGTTATGAAGCGGACAGGAGACAGAGGTAAGGAAACGTTAGGGTGTTTATTGAATGACAACAAGGAGCACATGAAGGATAGCCAGGAGGATCAGGAATGATGTTGGGGTCTTCTCCTCCGTGGCTGGGTAACAGGAATACACGAGGATGGACAGCACACACCAGATACAGCTGACAGAGGATGACACAGACTTGGAAGGACTGGAAGACAGGATGATACGGGAGGACCAGGAAGACTAGGGAGGAATACAAAGAGAACAGGTAAGTAAATCGTTTGTTTAGCTGAGGATGACTACGCTGAGTGGTCGCTCAGTTGTCCGCTTTCGTCGAGACGAGCCCGGACAATGAGCGACTGGAGTGCTGTGCTTTTATCTGGTGCTCGTGAATGTGATGCAGCTGTGTGCTCATTAGAAGTCAGGTGATGGTGATCTTCGTGAGTGGGGATCGTGAGAGCCTGACCAATCCGTGACAATATCCCTGCACATTCTGTTTAAAACTTCAAAGCTTGAGTTCCCATTAACTACGATAGAATAAAATGAAAAGAGGCAACTAGCACATTCTTTTTGAATTACACACATTTACTTATGAACTATGAACTATCCCTGTAAGTGCATACAAATATATCTTAAGAATCAGCCAATAAAGCAGTGCAGAGGATAAAAGGCTCAGGTATGGTTCAGGAACACACATGTAGGAGCATTCTTGTCCCTTTCACAGACAAACACATGACCAAAGTGTGCTGTGTGAGAGCCAGAGCCACAGCACAGGAGTTGAAATCAGCCCAAAAACCCATTTCCTGTTCCAGCAGCTCACAGGAATTGGGGGAGGGAGATGGTGGGCGTCACTAAAAAGCAGTCCATCCTCCTCAGATTTGATCACTAATGCCAAACATCTGGAGTGGGCTTTCGCTCCTTTTCACACACACACACACACACACACACACACACACAAACACACAAGCGCACATACAAAGAGAATGAAGACATGCAACAAGTACAGCCCCGCTCCACTTTGGCTAATGTTTTAGTGATGTCATCATGATGGTGGTGACATCCCACAGCTCTGGATGAGTGATGCTAGCATTCAGTAGACACCCAATATCCCACATTGTCACTTCATATATACCAGTTTTTTTATATTGTACAATTAATTCGGTGGTGGGGACTAAACTCATGAATACTTTAAAGTGACTGGCAGCGAAGTGTATACTGGCTATTTTTAGACTTGGTCACTCTCTTTATGTAAATATATTCAAAAAGTGTATAAAATGACTTCAGCAAAAGATGGAAAAGTGTCTTTAACTATATGACATAACATACATATACACTACCTGACAAAAGTCTTGTTGTCAATCCCAGTGTAAGGACAACAAATAATAACTTGAGTTCTAGTTGATCACTTGAAAAAGTGTCAGAAGGTAGAATTTCTAACGAACCATCTGTTGATCTGCATCCCAATCATCACAAATACTGCATAAGACTTACTGGAACCTGCATGGACCTAAGATTCTCTAAGAAATCAGTCAAGTTTGGTGAAGGAAAAATCATGGTTTGGGGTTAAATTCAGTATAGGGGTGTGCAAGAGATCTGCAGAGTAGATGGCAGCATTAACAGCCTGAGGTATCAAGACATTTGTGCTGCCCATTACATTACAAACCACAAGAGAAAGTAAGTTCTTCAGCAGGATAGCGATCCATCTCATACTTCAGCCTCCACATCAAAGTTCTTGGAAGCAAAGAAGGTCAAGGTGCTCCAGGATTGGTCAGCCCAGTCTCCAGACATGAACATTATTGAGCATGTCTGGGGTAAGATGAATTAAAGATGAATCCAAAGAATCTTGATGAACTCTGGGAGTCCTGCAAGAACGTTTTTTTGCCATTCCAGATGACTTTATTAATAAGTTATTTGAGTCATTGCAGAGATGTATGGATGCTCATGGGAGTCATACACAATATTAATTCATTTTCCACTGCACTATGACCTTATATCCTATACTGTACATTATTTCTTTTAAGTGACAAGACTTTTGTCTAAGCAAAGTCAGACCTTACTGTCCTAATTAAATAATTAAAAATCAAGGCATGATCATATTTTATTTTGGTAAAATAAGTGTAATCTAGAGGCCTTTGCCTTTCACATAAGCCACTTCTTATACCAAATGATCAACTAGAAATCAAGTTATTATTTGTTGTTCCTAAAACTTGGATAAGCGACAAGATTTTTGTCAGGTAGTGTATGATATACGGCTTAGTTTTAGGTTTGACATGTTTGTGGTTTGTACATTTTAAAGGAATTCTGTTTAATTAAAAGCTGAATTTTCAGCAACTACTTTAGGCTTTGTTCTCACGTGATCCTTCAAAAATCATTATAATATGCTGATTTGCTGCTTAATATTTTTGTTGAAACTGCTGCTTTTCCATTGATGAATAGAAAGTGCTGTCATACAGCAATTTGTAGTAATGCACATTGTGAAAATATCCGTTAATTAACACTTGCATTTAGCTTGTGATTAATGAGTGTGTTCTGTATATTTACCCTTTAAAGGGCTCCTATTATGCCCCTTATTGATGTCTCCAGAATGTGTCTGTGACGTTACAGCTCAAAATACCTATCAGATCAATTATTATAGCCTGCTAAGAATATTTTTAATATATTTTTTTGAGGTCAGAGGGAAATAAACACAGCAAAATGACAGAAAGCAGCCCAGTCACAAATACAATAAGAATGTATCAGGAAGTTTCCGAATGGTTATTTGATGCCGTTGTTGTGGAGTAAAACTGCACAATATATCCTATATTCAGCATCGATATCGCAATGTGCGCATCCGCAATAGTCACATCGCTGGATATGCAATGTCAAGCATGACTTACTGTTGACCAGAAACTTGAAGATTTTTAGCAAAGGTTATTAATTGCATTAGTTTAGTTTTTCTTCCTGCTTAAAATATCAAGTGAGTTTAAAGCATACAGGCAAAAGAAACCATAGCATTCGTAGCTTTAACAAAGACTAGTTCAATTACATTTTTATAGTGAAGACTGCAAAGTGTCATTTTACTTTAGATTTTTAATTAATTGTGTCTAACTACCATTAAGACTTTCCAGACAAATACAAAGCACTTATTTTCTTTCATTTGTGTATTTCCCCACCTAAAAATCTAGTTTAAATTTAATTTGAATAATTTATGCCGATGCACTCCCCTATATAAATCACCCAAAGCATTCTAAAAACAGGGAATTCTTTTCAAAAAGAGTTATTCAATCCATCTGCTGAAATGTATTTAATTTCACAATGCCTATCAATGAAAAACAAAGTGTTGCAATGTTACTTTTTCCAATATCGTGCAGCCCTACTGTTGAGTTTTTTAAGGCTTTCTGTAATGAATGAGCCACATACGAATGCTATGCACACACAAACAAACACACACATGAGTTTATCATTGCACTGTTTTTAACATTTACCCACAGCAAATCCCTGGACAGTACAGTAAATATATGCTGTATGGAGATTTCATTACTGTGTAAAATAAACATGATTAAATATCCACAAACGGGGACTCCTGTTGTGTGATTGAAGCATCCTCGTTTATAGATGTACATGACACTATGCTCTGGTGATTCCAGCAGTTATTACTTAAATAGATTTTACAGTCTTTTCATTATTTAAGAATATTAGATGCTGTGGAGACATTTTCTGGGCAATCAGACATATATTGTAAAATGTACTAAACCAAATGTTTTTTGTGCTCCTTTAAAAATATAGCTGCAGCATGCCTGTGACCTCAACACAGATCCCGAACAATGAACAGAGCGGATGGGCCACAATAAACATGACTTACAAGCCATTAGAGCAACATCACACTCACACATACACACACACAATAAGGAGGTCAAACGGAACTTCAGCTAGACACAACTAAGTGTGTGAGAAAAAGAGTTGGTCAGATGCATAATGTTTGAGTGTGTGTGTGTACAAAAATAAGTGTGTTCTATAATAACCAACAGGATGAGCCCATTGTTCCCAGTTTTTCCTCTGAAAAACATTGAACCACATGCAAAGAATGTGTGTGCTCACCCATGGACATAACGTCAAAACTACACATTGACAAATCACAGAAAAGTGTTGATATTACATAAACAGCTTACACAGAGCTTATCTTTCCTCTCTCTATTTCATTTCTGTGAAACTCTGTAACTCCTGATCAGACTGTGCAGCAATATATTAATACCCATTAAAACCAACAATCTGCAGTTTAAAAAGCCTTTGGCCAACAGATTTTCAGAGCACTCTGGAGGTAATTTAAAGAGTGAGTGTGGCAAACAACATACAACTGCCTAAGGGTGCATTTCCCAAACATTCAGTCATTAGCAACATAGTATAACGATTCAGTGTTTCCCAAAACACTGAACTTTCGCCAGCAGCATCATGAAGTTGTGTGGTTGGAACTTCAGCTCTCAAAATGTGATAAAAGAATATATTCTTGTTAGTATGCCATGTGGGTGGACCTTCTATTTTGGACAGTAATAATGCAAACAACATATATAGCATTTTGTAGTATACAGTATCTAGACAGTGTATGCATCTAGAATAGGGCTAAAACTTTTAATCGAATTATTCAATTTAATCGATTACAAAAAATTATCGATAAAAAAATGTAGTAATCGACGTCTTATTTAAAACAAATTCCATATAAGGCATCACTTCATGGACCGGTAAACAGAAGTGCAGTTGTTTGATGGCAAGAAGCCATGGTATCAACAGATCAACAGACCAGTGAGAAAAGCGACAGAGTAAAGGAAAAGACAGAACGACAGAAGTTCTCAAGCGTAACATGAGATGAAAAGCCATTTGCATGCAAGCGCCATGCCATTTTGGCTAAAGATAATATAACCGATATATGTAATAGCCAGCCAGTGTTACCTTTTCCCCTTCCTTTGCATGGTGTTGTCTGTTAACATAATGTTAGCGATCTAATGTAACGTTATAAAGCCTTTATTTCTTCAGCGCTGTTGCGTGTTAGGGCTAAACTAGAGCTGCACAATATGTTGATATCACAATGTGATGATTCGCAATAGTCACATCGTGAGTATATGCAAGTGTTTTCCGAGACTTGTGACTGTGAGGGTTTAAAAAGCATTCAGGCATAAGAAAATGTACTGTTGTAACTATTAAAAAATTATTAACGATTAATTTTATGAAATTGTTTATAAAATGAAGACTATGAGGTATTATTTCAAATTTGATTATTCAATTACAGTATACCTGAATACATTTCAACTCTTCGGAAAGCAATAAAATGCTGTTTATATTGAGTTTATCTATGCTTGTAGACTGTTTATTATATGTTATGCACTCCCCTACAGAAACCTGCCAATCAATTTAAAGTTATATATTCTTTAGAAACATTTATTCAACTCATCTAGCGAAATAGTATTCATAACACAACATATATCTCGCAGAATGAAAAAATTTCGATATGTGTAATATTTTGAATATCTTGCAGCCCTAGGTTAAACACTAAAATTACAATTTGTTGTAAAGTTACAAAGCCTTTATTGCTTCCGTGCTGTTGTATGTTAATGCTAAACACTAATATTACGATCTAATGTAAAGTTATAAAGCCTTTTTTTCTTCTGCGCTGTTGTGTGTCATGGCTAAACACTAACATTACAATCTAATGTAAATTAATAAAGTTTTTATTTCCTCCACGCTGTTATGTATTAAGGCTAAGTGCTAACATTACAGTCTAATGTCACGTTAAACACCTTTATCATTCTACATGTGTGCAACAGACTTTAAAGTGCAGCTTTTTTAGAATGGAAAATTCTTTAATAACTACAGCAGGATCATCCTGAAAGTTCCAGTCAAAAACAGTATTCAGTATTTTTTTTTAAACATGGCAATTACAGTTGCATTTATTTATTTGGCATATTGTAGTTTTATCTATTAAACAATTCTTCATCTAAAGGCTGATATATACTTCTGCGTCGAGTGATTGGCGTGACTCACTGCACCTGCCTTTATACTTCTGTTTGCTGTTTGTGTTGCACTGCAATAACACTTTCGAAGCGCTAGCTGACAGTAGGTTATGTTAAGTTCCTTATGTTCCTTTCTTCATGGGTGTTTTGTTTTTTCTGAACGCTACCATAATGTACAAGTAGCTCAAACTCGCTCATTCAGAGGCACGAACAGGCGAATGTGCAACAACTTTAATTATAAGTAGGGCCAGATGGAATCTGCGAAAATTTTTTGCTATTTCTGCACAGAATTTTGTTAAAAATCCTTGGATTTCTGCGGAATTATTTTGGGAGTCTCATAACTAAAACCTTAATATATTATATGGAATAAAAAGTAATACCTTTTTACTTTTATTTAATGTTTACAATGCAAATCCAATTAGATCCACTTTATTTAGTAAACAAAGCAAGTCTCTCATATAATATATCTACTAAAAGACAGAAAATATGACTTTACAAACTGTATTGTAAATAATTCATATTAATATTTTTATATTAGTCAATAATATTACTGTAATTAATTTAAAAACTGAATAAATATAAATTTATACATATTTACACATACTCTACACTTGCAAACAATCGCTCAATCGGGCTCGTGGCTCTCAGCATCACCCACACTCATCACCGTTACCAAGCCGACTAATCACAGAGCTTGCGCTTGAGAGGTGTGTCAGCATATGCGTCAGCCGCAGTGAGGGGTCTGCGACCACGCAAAGGCTGCGCCGGAGCATATGCGTGAAAAGTAGAAATCAGCCTAAATCTTACCTAATGGTACAATACATTTTCAAAATAGCTTAAAATGCCATAAAACTTTACAAAAATGTATTTATTTTATGTATTTATTGGATTAGCTCATTATGTCTATTGTAATTAAGCAACAATTAAGCAGTGTGTGTTTACACACTTATTATAAACAGTTGAAGTCAGAATTATTAGCCCCCCTTTGAATTTTTTTCCCTTTTTAAATATATCCCAAATGATGTTTAACAGAGCAAGGAAATTTTCACAGTATGTCTGATAATATTTTTTATTCTGGAGAAAGTCTTTTTTTGTTTTATTTCGGCTAGAATAAAAGCAGTTTTTAATTTTTTATAAACCATTTTAAGGTCAATAATATTAGCTCTTTTAAGCTATATTTTTTTTGATAGTCTACAAACCATCGTTATACAATAACTTGCCTAATTACCCAAACCTGCCTAGTTAACCTAATTAACCTAGTTAAGCCTTTAAATGTCACTTTAAGCTGTATAGAAGTGTCTTGAAAAATATCTAGTCAAATATTATTTACTGTCATCATGGCAAAGATAAAATACATCAGTTATTAGAAATGAGTTATTAAATCTATTATGCTTAGAAATGTGTTGATAAAATCTTCTCTCCGTTATACAGAAATTGGGGGAGAAAAATAAACAGGGGGGCTAATAATTCAGGGGGGTTAATAATTCTGACTTCAACTGTATGTAATTTTACAGTGGTAGATTAGTCAAGGTGGGAGACTGGAAGAATTTGACTTAGTCCTCAATCCAAGTCTGAATTAGATGAATCGGGTCTTTGACATTGCTAAACAATGCCATTGCCCACCACAGCTAGATACTAAGGATTCATAATTGAAAGAAATCCATGTTTGATGGATAAATGGCCACAGCAAACAATTAGAGCACTGTATCAACCATGTAGCGTCACCCTGGAAAACCACCCAGAGCACAGCACATTAATAAAACATCTTGATAAGTCAGTGATCCGCTTCTGGCTTGTGAAATGTGAATATGAATTTACAGCAGCCGACATGACCGATGAGAAACAGACGCACATACACTCACACCTTTGGACCTGTCAGGTTTAAGAGCGCACTGCTTCGAGGCATGAAAATTAGCATAAAAATTACCATCTGGATCTGACAGCCTTGACAAAACATATATACACGCAGCAGCTAAGAAATATTGGAAATGCAGATTTACTTTCATGTGCATATGTAACCCGCATCTCACCTCATCACTCTGTCAAAAAAAAACAAATAAACAAGATGGACGATGACGGGGTTCATAGAAGGGAGAAGATTGAATAAGCGAAGGAACTTTCTGGAAGGCTGATGTGCAGCGCTTCACATCTCTGAGCCAGACAGGCCTGCCTGACATGATTTCATTTCGGTAGAGTACAATTTCAGCACAGACGAAGGTCGGGCAAGGAGAGGCAGACAGAATAACATACAAATTCATTCAGGAAAACAGAATAAGAATGTTTGCTTTTCTCAGAAAAGCATGAAGAAACATAAGCCTGGCCGACTCTCAACCAACATGCCAACACACAATCACTCTGAGCAAACACACTGAGGAATGTGAGTGAGTGAGTGAGAGAGTGTGTACTCAGGCTCTGTCAAAACATCCACAGGAAAAAGGAAGTGATGTCAGGCTTGTCAATAAATGTGACCTTTCATGTCAAAGGGGGCTGTGAAATTAATTGTCAGGTAAATCAGCGTTTTTATTTAAGGCCAAGCAAATTCAAACGTACACCAAAGAAGTCAATATATTTTTGACCATGTGTTTTTCTTTATGAAAACAGAGCACATGGCTGTCTGCTTCCAACAGCAACACAGAGAAAGAAAGAAAGAAAGAAAGAAAGAGAGAGAGAGAGAGAGAGAGAGAGATGAAGGGAATAGGGAACGAGAAATAACACTACAAGCCTCCTATTGTTAGGCTGGGATAGAAAACAGGCGTCGGGATACACACATACGCACACAGCGGGAATGAAACAGCACTTTCATAATCCTGAGTCAAGCCCAAGGCAACTGTTGGTCAGATGAGAGGAGTGTGATAATCTTACACGCGCATTAAAAATGACGGTGGGATTGTGGCATGATTTTACACCCCCTTCTGTGGAAATCTGGACTGTTTAAGGATGAAAGATGAGTCTGGCTGCTCCCTCCTCGCTGTTCCAAAGTTAGTCTAAGGCCAGAGTCCCGCTAGACAAATTTTAAGCCGATTTTCTGTCCTAATCTTTATTTAGATTGTTATTTGAGGATCAGAGGGAGTCTGTCGCCACAGTTTCTTCTCTCTGACACCATCCAAACTTTAATTCAGCAAACGCAAATACCATAAGGTGAACATTGATTGTGCAGAAAGGACAAATAAACAACTTTAAAAGGGTACATTTAGTTTATGAATCGCATTATAACTCGGTCAATAGTTTATTACAATGGTTCATCATACTGTGTGTAGTAGTCCTGCTTTTATAGCACAGAGCACCAAATTGATTTTATGCAAAATGTTGCAGCAGCTGGACAGAAAAATTCCAGAGAAAAGCCAGAGGCAATATTTAGTCTAAAACGGTTCAGATAAATACATTTTTTCAAATATGCATCAGTAAATTAAAGTCTACCCACCACTGACACCAGTTGGGAAATGTTTGAGTAGATATTCATGTGGTTTGTTCACGTTTGCTAAAAAGTTTTTTCTTCGCAAACAAACGCCATTTGAAGCGCAGGTTGCCAGATTGAGGACAGCAGCGAGTTATTTAAACCATGTTATAATCTAAATAAAAGCAACGACACCCGATGTTCATATTAAAAGGAGTTTTTGTCCTAACCAACACCTCAAATTGATATATTAGATATATATATATATATATATATATATATATATATATATATATATATATATATATATATATATATATATATATATATATATATATATATATATATATTAGGCTTCTATTTCTTACAGCTGGACATATACTGAAAGCAGAAGCAGATAGTTCACCTCAGATCTTGGAAATAAAATAAACCGTTTGAAATTGAACTTTAGAACTAAACATGTGATTCAGCATGTAAGTTTAATAATGTTAAAGTGGGTTTATATGTATTAAATAGATTATAAACCTTACCATTTCGTGAGTTAATGCATAGTCTGTGCTTCTGAATGGCTGTATTTAAATTTCTGTTATATTTCGTCTGGTGCAAACAGCCAAGTTGCTCATCACTGCGTATCTCGTCACGAAGCGTGGTGTTAGGACACGCGGTTACAATGTAACCTGCTCACCTAATGTTTACGCTCTTATGATTCATATCATTTGCTAATTAATAACCTCATGTGGAACTGAATGTGCTACTGTCCACCGGATGCATGCTTTCAGAAACTTTCTGACTGAATGAATGAAATACGCGGTTTTCCAGCAAGGCCACGCGGGGTGCTGAAATATAATTGGCTAAACTGGCATTGGGCAGGTTAAAAGACCCAAAACAGAGAAAGCATTCCAGAATGGAAAAAAAAGTTTCAAAGCAGAATATCTGACTTCAGTATTGTTTTTTAGATAAACAAATATGTTCACTTAGCATGTTTCTTAAATATCTGCAAACATATTATGGTATTTTCATGCTTTAGAAGAGTCAAAAACTTACATACAGCACCTTTAACAATTGGTTCTCTATAATGGGTCACTTGAAAAGACTCACTTGTAAATTAGCAGATTAATGCTGAGACCTTTATTTACGTATGTTGATGTTCTTCCAACTGAATCGGAATATTGAGTAGGGGCAGGGCTTTCTTTTAGCAAATAATTCCCTTATAGGGCAAGTTATCTATTTTCACTTTTTCATAAGAAAAAAATTGACTGTTTTAATGTTTTCATTTCAGTTGTTCAACGCTGATGTTCAATAAATAATCATAGATAGTAGATTTTGTGTGTTTCCTTCAGTTATTTTAAAAACAAGTAACCCACACTTCATTCAAAATCTCTCACTTGTAATATATGACCATATTTACTGTACAAAACTTAGCAGAGAACTATGAAGGCAAAAAAAAAATCAATAAATAAAATAATCGTTTATTAATCGTAATCGAGTTAAAATGTTCAATTAATCGAGATTTTGATATTAGGCCAAATCGCCAAGCCCTACTTTGAAGATTATCAAACACCCTTTTCATTGGATTAAGCCTTGCACAGCTATATAACAACAAGGTGTATTACAAAATAAACATTGTACATTTTGATTTCACACTGACTTTAAATTATACGCAGAGAATCATCCAGACTCTGAGCTTTTACTGAGTTATTTAACTGATTAGAAAAGTAACTTTGTACTTTGTATACATCTTGCACTAGTTTCACTTGCTGACAGTTTTGCAGAAATCCCTGCTAAATGTCCAAATGAGAGGTAAATCAATGCTTATAGCCCTTAATGAAAAATCATGCATTAAAGGTATGGTCCACTATGATATCAAATTTTAAACTTTAGTTGATGTGTAATGTAGCTGTGTGAACATAAACAACATATCTGAATGTAATACGCTCAAAGTTCAATGCAAAGGGAGACACTGGCTTTTACAGAGTTAGTTAAGCAAAGCCTACAGCGAACAAAGTTTGGGGACTACAATAAAACACATCCGGGCTAGTGAGATCACAAACGCTTCAGGTTACGCGCATACGCCATGCGTATACACCCTGCGCAGCAACAGGGCGTGGCCAGAGGCGCTGTATTGTTATAGCAGAAAAAGCTAAAATCACAGCACATTATGTTAGCTGACCAATCAGAGCCTCCTAAGTGTGGGCTTTCGGAGGTACTAGGAAATATGACAGTTGTTTTCATGTTTGCTGAGTAGCTGTATATAACCAAAATAAGATACATACAAAATAACGTGATTTTTTACAAATGAAGCATGAGCACACATTTATTTGCATCTTATAAACACAACCGAGCCTTAAAAATACACTCTGGACAAAGGCTGCATGATTAATCCAAAAAAGATTGCGATCTCGATTCTACCCAACATGCGATCTTGATTTAGCTTTTCTGCGATTCAACCAATTATATTTTCAAGGTCAGTGCCTTGTCTTTACAGCAACATGGACACCTCCAAATGGTGTTAAAAGTGTCAAATACTGTATTTATAAGGTATAATTCTCCCAAAAATGTCATTTAGTCTTGTAATGTCATTTCTGTCCAAATGTAATGATGTATTTGTGGCCTCGAAATCACACGTGAGCTGACCACGAGCTCTTTGTTTATTACAGAGAGGACGTGCATGGCCGAAAATGATGCCTACTTTAGTGATCAGAACCTGTATAGGCTGTAAATAATGGGTAATAAAGTTGTAAATAACGTTCAGTTTGATGCACAGAGCGATCCTTTGGGAGCCACGCAGGAAGTATGATTTGCATGTGTGTGTGTTATTTCTCACAGTGACGGCAGCCATGAGCCGCACTCAGAAGTGAAAGTGAAACCGACGCACACATCATTTAAATGATCATATTGAATTTACAGTTATGTTTACAACAAGCATTTGATAGGTTTTTTTCTTTCATAGCGAACACAAAGTGCATGAGAATAAATGATTACTGGGTCACTACTCTAGCCTGTATAATGTTGAATCTAATGCAAGAGGGAATCTGATAATGACAAATGTCTGATTTTACCAGTGAATAAATGGTCTAATAATGTTGTCAATAACAGATTGCAAGCATATGTATCAAACATAATTGTTCAACTTTCGAATTATGAATAATTATATTCTGATGTCATCACTTTACTGTGAATTAAGAAGCAGGACATATTTACATACAAGTCTGATCAAGTCCACCATTCCAAGTCTATACAAAAATTTGTTTTTTAACCAACAGTAGAGCTACACATAGGCCTAATAATATAATTATTGTCGTTTTACCATATGTTTGACAATAAACAATAATAATAGCCTACTCATATTAACCTTTATTTTACATCTACAGAATCCTGAGAAAATCGTGATTTTGTTTTTAAGTAAAAAAGATTGTGATTCTCATTTTAGCCAGAATCGTGCAGGCCTATTTTTGACCACCCTTTTAACAAAGTCTGAAAATCCAAAAAAATCACAATGTGTATTATCATTAATGTTATCAGAGAAAAGCTACATATCTGGACCTGTCTGTAACCCTGCAGTGTGAAAAAAATGTGTGTTTTGACAGGACATTACATCGACCATGACCTACAGCCAACGAGAAGGCAAGACATAAGGGAGAGGAGTCATAGACCAGCAACAGAATGTCAGCAAGCGTGGCTTCTGCGGGCAACAAATCTCTCCTTCATATTTTTTCTTTTTCACTGCAAATCAGCTCACAGACAAGCTGGATTGCAAGCTTCATAGAGGCCACCGATTACCAATAAATCCAGTGTGAAAACTCCTGACTCACAAACATATTTCCTATAGTACTAGCACTTCTCATTCAATGTGTAACCCTGTCACTGGTTTATTGTGTAGTGTAGTGTTACACACACCAGCATGTAAATGCAACCCCAGACAGCCTTGTAATTGGTAAACTGGTGTGAAATTTGTACAAATATAAACATTTACAATTTGTAGAAAAAAAGCAAGCAGTAAAGTCATACCTCACTTGACTTATAAAACAAAACAGAGCTCAAGAATATGGTCCAGGGCCAGCATGAGAAATGCTCGAGGCACCAGAGAGGATTGTCCGTGGCACAATCAGTGTCAATAAATGCATGCAAATGTGATCTTACAAATTGAGAAGCAGCACGACTGACCAAAATAGGCTACCGGTGTTCTCGCAAGCAAAAGCAAGCAGGTGAAAACATACTGAGCCCAACAATGAGAGGATGATCATGCGTGCACAGTGCGACGCTTACAGGCTCCTGTTTCTTCATGAGCAGATCTATTTTCTGATCAAGACCACTGACAATCCATACCAGTAAAACCCAAGTACTGTTTAATGACACTGCTTGGAGCTTGGACATAATTTAGCCCAGGGCTCCCGCCTAGTCAATAAGCATATAAGGGGGTCCGAGATCAGGTAGGTCTCAAGAGGTCCCCCTGGTAAAGGGAGGGAAAGGAGGAGATAGGGTGGAAGGAGGGATTCTTCCAAAACAAAGATAAGATAGTAGGGCGAATTCTGTCTATTTATTGTAATCAATCTGATTGGATTATTGCTGATTACAGATGAGAGGCCAGCCACGATCAATCATATCATGTGTTCCTCGCGAAATTAGTTTATAAAACTTTACTTAACACAACTCCATTAACACAAGTTCTCTCAATTTATGTAGTTAACTTGAGATCTAGAACCTTCAATCTGTACAGACTGTTGTGCATACACTTACATGACTATTTTTTAAAAATGTTTTAAAGAGAGGTTATGTTGAATGAAAAGTGTAGGTAAGAAAACTATATTTGACTTGTTTTGACACAATATTTTAAATATGTGTCTAAGAAATAACTTTTTTTTTTTGGTGGAGCAAGTAAAAAACATTACCACTTGCCTATCCAGGTCATCATTGAGGCCTACACTCTCAGAAATAAAGGTACACGATCTGTCACTGGGGTGGTACATTTTCAAAAGATACAAATTTGTACCCTAAAAGTCCATATTAATACCTCAAGGGTACATATTAGTACCTAAAAAGTACAAAAGTGTTCCTCTTAAAATTTTTAGGTACTAATATGTACTTTTGAGGTTCAAATATGGACATTTTAATACAAATGTGTACCTTTTGAAAAGGTACCACACCAGTGACAGCTCGCATACCTTTATTTCTGAGAGTGTACTATGTAGCCATTTATTTAGACTGCATGAAAACATAATTGTAACAAACTAAAGCCCACAGAGGAGGGAACAATGAAAACAAACTTTACTTATAAAATAAACAAACAGCAAAATGAAGTAATAGCAGCCCCTCGCTGATGACTTCTGCATAAGCATAAACAAATAGCTGAGGCCTGCTCCTCTCTCACATTCTCATATCATCCCTCTGCGGGACCCAAGACCGATGTGTGTGGTCAGGGAGGGTGTCCCTTATTAAAATTTGACCCACCTGCCTCATACTGCTTGCTACAGAGATTATTCCAGTCAATATAAACTCGTCACCATTCTGCCAAAATGTAAAATTGTTTAAAAAATAAATACAAAAATAAATATAATTTTAGCATGCATCAAACTTTTCTAACAAACTACAAATGCAAAACAATCTGTGTCACAACAATGGCGCAATCAAATGAGAGCCAAACTGCTTCTGACTAACCATCCTTATCAAACTGCTGTGAGGTTTGTCCGCTAAAAACTAATCTACCTCCTAAATGTTTAATCTGAGCAAAATTATGTTGTTTCAAAGTACCCTCTAGGTACTTTAACTTCACAAAAGTAAAGTAGCAAGTAAATTTATTTACATCTACAGCCTTCATTCAATTCCCATAATAATGAAGACTTCAGAACGCCTGCAGTAAAAGCACCTTCCTGTAAAACAATATAAGAGAGCAATAACCCAACACTGCAGATGTACTACAGGGGTGCAGGCACACACCCCTCTAAGCCATCAGCTGCAGTCTCTCTCTCTCTTTCTCTCTCTATCCCCCTCTGACTCACTTTTTCCTCAGTCAGCAAGTCCAGACCCTTAAAGAGGGAGACAGAGACACAGTGCAGCAGCCTGCTGGAATATAAAACAACACACACATAAAGAGAGAGAGAGAGAGAGTGTGTGTGTGTGTGTGTGTGTGTGTGTGTGCCCAGAGGACGCTGCTATTAGCAGTGACATCACATCACTTACCTAAAAAAACCACACAGGCGCTGTAACAATGACACCAGATCCTGTATGAAGAAGGTTACCAATCCACTGACAGAGTAACATTTCTACTGCTGGAGAAGTGCGTGTGCGTGTGCGTGTGTGTGTGTGAAAAATATATAGAAAGGTGTTGAGAAATGTAAAAATAATGTGTGGAAGAAAATGATTTAAAAACATACTGTCTCATCTGATATTTACATTTAGATAAAATAACAAGAATATAAACATTGTTAACTCTGGATTTAAATGCTGGTTAAAGACAAACAAATATAAGGCTACTGAGCTGCAAAATGTAAATGATTTAAAAATGAAACAATTACAGACCAATCAAAGTGCGGTAATAATGGCGGTAACAGCTGTGTCATTTCCAGCTATTAAGTAATCAAAACAAGCAAATTACAGCAAATACAACAGATGTGTAATTACAGAAAATGAAGCAATTTTTGTAGCACATTCAAAACGTGTACTTTTTTCATTATTTGTTTGGTTTGTGGTGGGACAATTAAAAATAGTGGAGGAGTAAATGAAAATCTGAAAAAGAAAATGAAAAAGGTAGATGGATTTTAATTTTGCAATGTGTCTAAAAAAAACTGAAACTTGCAGATGGAGCAGTATGAAAATGACAGCAGCTGCTGCATGAAGGAATGTTCCGGGTTTAACACAAGTTAAGCTCCATGTACAGCATCTGTGCCAACAGAAAAGAATTTGCCCCTCAGTTCGTAAAATGGGCGAGAATCGCACATTAATGTAAATACAATTATAGTTAATAAATCTTTAGCTTGTTTTAAATTCGGAATCCTTTTAATCTTCTTGTTACAAAATATCACCAGGATTAATAATAACTAACACCATATCCTAACAACATGCAACTACACAATATTCCAGTGACAAGCAGATTGGCTGTCCGCTCCAGAAGCTACATTACAGAAACATTTAAATACTACAGATAATCTGAAGCACAGGATAGTGCAAAGCACTCTCAGTGACATGGACAGGTTTATAATCTATTTAATGAGCATTGCACCCTTACAATTATTAAAAGTACATTCTGAGTGACTAATATCTGTTAATTAGTCATATTTCTGATGTTTGCTAATTATTTTATTTTCAAGATCTTAGGTAAACTTTGTAATGGTGCTTTCAGTATGGCTATACATGTAGGGTAAAATTGTTTTTAAACTCACATTGATAACATTTAATACTGAATAAAATACATATTCAGCATCTGAGGTGATGATTGTTATAGTAGTTTATGCTGTTGTCCAGTCACAATGTTGCAGAAATACACTCACGGCCACTTTATTAAGTACACCTTACTTACCTTCAGAACTGCCTTAATAACATGATAGTATCATTTAGCAGATCCGTTTAGCAGATTTGTCGTCTGCACATCCATGTTGTGAATCTCCCTTTCCACCACATCCCAAATTTGCTCTATTGGATTGAGATCTGGTGACTGTGGAGGCCATTAAGTACAGTGAACTTATTGTTAAGAAACCAGTCTAAGATGATTCACACTTTATTACATGGCGAGTTATCTTGCTGGAAGTAGCCATCAGAAGATGGGCACACTGTGGTTATGGACATGGTCAGCAACAATACTCAGGAAGACTGTGGCATTAACACGATGCTCAATTGGTACTAATAGGCCCAAAGTGTGCCAAAAAAATATCCCCCACACCATTACACCACCAGCAGCAGCCTGAACCCCTGATACACGGCAGGGTGGATCCATGCTTTCATGTTATTCACGCCAAATTGTAGCCCTACCATCTGAATATGGCAGCAGAAATTGAGACTCATCAGAACAGGCAACGTTTTTCCAATCTTCTATTGTCCAATTTTGGTGAGCTGGTGCAAATTGTAGCCTCAGTTTCCTGTTTTTAGCTGACAGGAGTGGCACTCGGTGTGGTCTTCTGCTTATGTAGCCCATCCACCTCAAGGTTAGAAGTGTTGTGCGTTCAGAGATGCTCTTCTGCATACCTCAGTTGTAACAAGTAGATTTTTGAGTTACTGTTGTCTTTCTATCAGCTGGAACCAGTCTGGCCATTTTTCTTTGACCTCTGGCATCAAGGCATTTGTACCCACAGAACTGCCTCTCACTGGATACTTTCTCTTTTTCAGACCATTCTCTGTAAACCCTAGAGATGGTTGTGCATGAAAATCCCAGTAGATCAGCATTTTCTGACATACTCAGATCAGCCCATCTGGCACCAACAACCATGCCATGTTCAAAGTCAACTTTCTTCCCTATTCTGATGCTCGGTTTGAACTGCAGCAGATCGTCTTGACCATGCCTACATGGAGTTGCTGCCATGTGATCGGCTGATTAGAAATTTGTGTTAACGAGCAGTTGGACAGGTGTAATAAAGTGTCTAATAAAGTGACCTGTGACTGTAGAAACTATTTGTAAAATATTAGGCTTTCATCGTTTCATCACAGTGTCTCAATGTGAGTAGTTAAGACATGGTGTTAAAGTGGTAAATTACTAATTTGTTGAGCCTATGTGAAAAACACAGAATAGTAAAATCCAGTTAGGAAATCTTAATTAGGACAGTTGAGCATGTCCTTAAACACTACCATTGTGCTCACGTGTGCAACAGAAATAACTGTGATTGGCTCTGAAGGTCATTGCTATTTGAAAGTGTTTGAAAGCTGTGTCTATCAGCTGATCTCTCAGCAGATACTTTACAGTTGAAGTCAGAATTATTAGCCCCCCTGAATTGTTTGCCACCCTGTTTAATTTTACCCCATTTTTGTTTAATGGAGAGAAGTTTTTTTCAACACATTTCTGAACATAATAGTTTTAATAACTCATCTCTAATAACTGATTTATTTTATCTTTGCCATATGGAAAATAAATAATATTTTACTGGATCTTTTTCAAGACACTTCTCTACAGCTTGAAGTGACATTTAAAGGCTTAACTAGGTTAATTAGGTTAACTAGGCAGGTTAGGGTAATTAGGCAAGTTATTGTATAATGATGGTTCGTTCTGTAGACAATAGAAAAAAATACCTTAAAGGGGCTAATAATTTTGTCCCTAAAATAGTTTTTTAAAAATTTAAAACTGCTTTTATTCTAGCTGAAATAAAACAAATAAGACTTTCTCCAGAAGAAAAAAGAGTATTAGACATAATGTGAAAATTTCCTTGCTCTGTCAAACATCATTTAGGAAATATTCAAAAAAGAAAAAAACATTCAAAGGGGGCTAATAATTCTGACTTCAACTGTATGTCTGCTCATAGATGGATCAGCTGATAGACACGACTTTCAACCTCCAGTGCCTGTGTTTCTGTGCTAGTACTTGATAAAGAGCAGTGAAGAGTTGTAAATCAACAAACTTCAGTCCTATTTGTTGACGACATGAACACAATGGTCATTGAGTTGCGTTTAAGAACATGTTCAACAGCGCTCAAATGTAAATCGGAAATTAATGGGGTTTTTTTTTCGTTCAGTACCAATTGGTACCAAAGTCAATACTTTTGACAACCCTAACACCGACTAGTGTCTAAATATTAATCTGCACTATTTAAATATAGAGTAAATTCTGCATTATTTGTTTTGAGTGAATTCTGCATTATTTGTGTTTCTGTGAATGAATGATGTGGTTTGGTTACCCAGAGCAACCTTAACAGATGCTTGTCCATGGTGTACTGCTTTATTTGAAAAAATCTTTACGTCATGTTTACAGAAACAAAACTGCTAATTCATGAGGCATCCAATGAGGCAGCCAACACTTACCCTAAATATCCATTTCTTTTAACCTACAACAGTGTCTTAGTAGCACCGGTCTAAATATCCTGTGATGGCGAGCACATTTGCACCCAAACAAAATCTTGTTTCTGCATAGGCTGGCAGTCTGCATGCTGAGAACCGGATAATATGACATAGCACAGTGCTAGCAGTAAACCGAAATACAACCTCATGATGAATGTTATAACTGTCATTGCGTCATACAACGAACCCTGATGAGCACCGGCTCTGGAAAAAAGACTTTATGACCACAACAGCCCTCAGCAAAACATTCCAGAAGACTCACATTCCCGACACAGCGACCTTATCCCAGCCAGAGCACAAGAAATCTGAATCCCTAACAAGGATACTGTTACTATTCCTATAGCAGAGTGAAAAAAAAAACCCTGAGCTGCTGTTGCACAACAAACAGACGAGCAGTGAAAGGATAAAATCCAGCACCATTGAAAAAGACAAATGTTTACACTGAGATTTCCGACGCTACGTAAACAGTATGCATGGTCACATTTTTAAAGAAATGGTATGTTTCCAAATTCCTACTCGTCATAACAGCAGCACTCGGGTCTTTGTGACTTCTTGTTCTAAAATAATTTTACAGCTTTTACTGAAACAACTGCTGAAGTCTGAGAGAACAAAGTTGAACATCTTTTTATTTAAACCTGCAAATAAACAAAAACTCTGCACTATTTATAGATCACTAATTCAATACAAATGTAAACTGATGGCAGTTTGAACGTTTCCATGAGAACATCAACATTTGGGCATTCACTTTGATGCCTACAAAGCAGATATTGCCATGCCCTTGCAAAAAAAAAGACACTTTCCAAAAATTCAAAGGCAGCTGTATAATTTTATGTATAGGCTGTTTCATGAGAAAAATTTTACATGTGATAAAAATCCATCTAAAATTAAACACCTTGCTTTATAGTTGCCATGGAACTAAGGCCAAAGAATATAATTAGAACCTTAGATTTAGAGATGAACCTTTAACATAAACAATGAAATACCTATTCGTATTTGTTATTAATATCATAATTTCCAAATATTTAAAATATTTGAATGAAAAAGTAATATATGTGGAAGAATAAATGTTCATATTCAAAGTCCTAAAAAATCCACCTATGAATTTTGTCAATTTTCCTCCAAAGCACCACTTTGCAGACCACTGGCAAAATTATTAAATTGGTCCAAAATTGACAACATAATGTTGTTAAAGATCAGTTTATCCCATAATGAAAACTCTGTCATTACTCACATAAACTCAAACAACAAATATCTCTTATTTCTCTCATCACTACATAAATGAAACTTTCAAGGATGCATAAATATTTATATAGTTTTAACTCACATATAAAAACTGCCTTGAATTTGACACGAAAAACAAACCTTGAGGCTTGTTCATCAAGCATGCGTGTTTAAGCTGCATTCGTCAGCGTTTAAATAAGAATAAAAACCTCAATGAAAAATGGTATCATACAGTGATTATATCTTTTTAGAACACTTGTATTAAACTGCAAAATTCATATTACTGTTGTAATACATATTACCTTGCAAATGTTGTTTATATATAAATACAAAAAATAATAAAATCTAATAAAAAATCTGTGAAAAAACTAACTGATTTCAAAAGAAATTTCAAAGGATTTTTTTAATTGACAAATTATGACAGAATTATCCAGCAGACACACAACGTCATAAGACGATACTATTAGGTAGATTTAGGTCGCCAGCATCTAAGGACAATGTTATTTTGATATCCAATAACAATGTGAAATGACGTTGATATTTGATTGATTTTAGATTGTGTTGGAAAATGACCACTGGCCTTTTTTTCCATCAGGTATGGCAACCAAAATCCAACGTCTGATAGACGTCATATTGGTAACATCCACACAACATCAAGCTGTGACATCATTAGATGTTGATATTTTGCTGTTTTAGGTTGGGTTTGAAAGTAACCAAAATGCAATTTCAGTTCGACGTTGGACATTGACCAGGCATGGGCCAATATAAGACTCTGACGGTATGATAACCTTGGATAAAAATATCTCGGTTTCACGGTATTGCGATTACTGCTCTAAAATAAGTTCTTTTTAAATGTCTGGGTAAAAAACAAAAAAAAAATCTCTTTTGAACACAATATATTTTATTTTTAATAACATTTAAAATATTTTGGAACAGTAAAAATGTCAGGCTAAATGAATTATTGACTTCTGCCGTCTTCATTTGTTTCAAAAAAATGTTATTTACTATTTAAAACAGCATCTTTAGATACATTTTCTCCTGAAGATACTGTTGTCCTAAAGAACAAAACAAAAAAACATAAATAAAAAATCTTACACATACCTTAGGAACGGTATTGCACAAAATTTTGACGGTTTTAAAACCTTGACTTTTCCAAACCGCAGTATACCTTGAAAATGGTTATCATCCCATGCCTAACATTGACTGACGTCATGTTGACATCCTGTGCCTGCTGAGTAGTTTTTATTAGGGTGTGCTATACTTTTAAATTAAAAACAATTTTATATATATTATATTATTATGGAATAAATATCAAATAATTTTACTAATCACTTTGCTATTGTATTTGGAAGATTAGATGCAAACCTACATACCACACTTTTTGCTGAACAACAGAGACAGAAATAGCCCAATCGTACAAGCAGCATTAATTTGATCTAAATTTCAAAAAAATCTGACTGTTAACAATATTTATGAATTCATCTCCCAATCTACTGTGAGCTTATAAACAGTGCAGTAATGAGAGGAAAAACTAACCCATGAAGCAAAATCGCACCCCACATCTCTTGTGGATAAAAGAGAACGGCCTGGGAATGCAACTCGGTGGAAATTACCTCTTGCAATTTACAAACACACTAACCAAAACACAAAACAAACAAGCCACCGCTACCATTTCATCTGAAACCAATATTGCGTTGCAGAAATGTGGCAAAGAGCTTTGAAGTAATAACAATTCCCAGAGCTGCTCTCAGAGAGCGCGTTTTACATTACAACTATATACGACAGCTAGAGCTCGCAAACGCCTTTGCTGTGGAGGGTTTTATGTTGGTACTCAATATAACGGGCTATTGTAGTTTTCTCCACGGTTATAAAGACCGGCGTATGTGAGCATGTCTGCTGCTGGAGCTGCCGGTGCCTGCCGCAGAACGGGCGTCATGAAACTGGACTGGAGTCTCGCCACTGCGACGCGCACCTCAGCAGCAGCGACAACGCGCACACATATATGGGCCTACGGATACACGCACACACATACACACAATCATAACGATTCTATAAAATGCACATGCTGGTGCTTTAAATTGAGCATACGAGCGTGTTTGCTTCAGTCGTGTGTGACTATCGATTCCCGCTGCTTTGACTTTTCCATTGGCCTGGCCTTGAACAGGGGGCTGGAGCCTGCCATAAAACCTGTGAGGGGAGAGGCGAGGCGCGTACCAATAACCATGGCCAAATAAATGGTTCGTAAATGGTTCTTATTACACTATACAACCTAATGTTCAAGTGACATTCTATGTAAAAGATACGAATCGAAAGGGAAACCTAAGCAAACAGTTATGTCAGGAGAAATTGAGAAGGAGGGCTGCGACCACACGTACGACCCCCGTTTACACCATTCCATCGCAACTGAAGCCAACAGAACAGCACGAAATGCGCGTCAAAATCGTTACAGCGTTTCAAGGCGTATGGTGGATGTTGCTGTAGCAATGCGTGAGCGTTCTTACTGAATGTAAGGATAATATTGAGAACAGTTAGTTGTAAGCCCGTCTGCCGAGGCGCCTATCCGCCTTCTGCTATCGCTGTTAGGGCGAAGCACGTCCACAAGTTCGTATTTCAAAACCCTTGAAACTTGTCGCCTTAAACAAGTGGCAGACGGCGCGAATTAAATAGTCACGGATGACAAATTCAGATGCTCTTAAGTTCTGGTTTAATATTTTGCCGTAATACATCACTCACCTCAGATGTCAGCACCCTCTCCCGTTCTCCTCCTCTTTTTCTGGTTTACCTCTCGTCCGCTCTCCTCCTCTCTAGCGATGTCCGATTCGCGAACGAGTTGTTCATTTGAGTCGAATCTCTTCAGTGAATTGGTTAGCAAAAATGATTCGTTCCTTCTATCACTACTGATTCACTGAACTAAGGAGGAGAGTATTTTCGTTTGGACAGAGTAGAGAATCGGAATATTTTGTCAACATTTCTAAAACTCTTTTCAGACTGATGATGATAATTTATTATGGCATTGATGTGTTGCACGTTACAATAACGGCAACGCAGTGGCTCAGTGGTTAGCAACACTGTCGCCTCACAGCAAGAAGGTCGCTGGTTCGAATCCCAATCTCGTGTTCCCATGGGTTTCCCCAACAGACCAAAGACTTGCGGTATAGGTGAGTTGAATAAACTAAATTGGCGGTGGCGTGTGTGTGAATGAGTGTGTATGGGTGATTCCCAGTACTGGGTTGCAGCTGGAAGGGCATCCACTGTGTAAAACATATGCTAGAGAAAATTGGCGGTTCAATCTACTGTGGCGACCCCTGATGAATAAAGGAACTAAGCCAAAGGAAAATGAATGAATTAAACATTACAATAACGCATATACTATATGGCATGGGAATTGCAGTACATTGTTTATGAAAAGCAATGATTTTAATAAAGATTGAACTATTATAAACAAGTAATATACAGCCATAATGAATGAACCAAAAAATTCATAAAATCATAAAATTCTCAGTAAATTTTTGGCAATATATATTATCTGGCCTACATTTGTACATTTAATAACCTTTGTAAAATGCTTAAAAGGAATAGCAATTAAATAATTATAAACTTCATTTGTAATTTAAAGTTACCTAAAACAAATCCGTAGCTAAATGCAGAGGTTTGGAAAAAATAATACATTTATTTCTCAAATGAGCAAAATCATATTGCCATGTAAATTTTACACCATAGAAGAATCTAACAGGCCATCACATCACGCAGTGGCGCACTAGGTAGTGCTGTCGCCTCACAGCAAGAAGGTCGCTGGTTCGAGCCTCGGCTTGGTCAGTTGGCGTTTCTGTGTGGAGTTTGCATGTTCTCCCTATGTTCACGTGGGTTTCCCGTGGGTGCTCCGGTTTCCCCCACAGTCCAAACACATACGGTACAGGTGAATTGGGTAGGCTAAATTGTCCGTAGAGTGTGAGAGTATATGGATGTTTCCCAGAGATGGGTTGCGGCTGGAAGGGCATCCGCTGCGTAAAAACATGCTGGATAAGTTGGCGGTTCATTCAGCTGTGGTGACCCTAGATTAGTAAAGGGACTAAGCCGAAAAGAAAATGAATGAATGAATGAATGAGTTCTTTGAATAGCCTAAATGGAGAATTTATGAATGGATTCTTGGATTTTTTCTTGGCATCTAACCTACATTTAATGTGAAACTGATCACATATTTTTAAGTATTATTAATAAATATGAAGAAATCAAATCATTATAAACTTGATATGAAAAAAGCTAATTTTGTTAAATAAAATACATACATTTATGGCTAAATACAAATAATAAATACAAACAAATGCAAATTAATTGCAATAAACACAATACCAAAATTCATTCATTCATTTTCTTTTCGGCTTTGTACCTTTATTAATCAGAGGTCGCCACAGTGGAATAAACTGGCAATTTATCCAGCATGTTTTACGCAGCGGATCAATACCAAAACAAGTAGGTATTTTTCTTCTAAGTGAAGAGAAAAGTAGCACGTCGATGCAATAGGCTACTTTTATAAATGCTTTGGACATATATACTTCCACATATAACTTCACACTATTACCTGACGTAAAAGATCTGCTGAATCGTTTAAACCTGCTCAAATTGTTCGAAAGAATCGTTTCAAAGAAATGAATCGGACTTCCCATCACTACTCCCCTCCCTTCCAGATGTCGAGCGCAGTCATCCTTCCAATCCGCGTCTCTCCGGAAGGCCGCGGACCAATCGGCCAGCGGAGCACAGGAAACACATTCCCGGAGAGAAGAGTCAGCACGACCAAAAGTTTGCTCAATGAGAGAGAGAGCCGTGCTCAAATAAGGCAGGAATCAACTGGAGCGAATGTCTCCCACACGGACACCTCAGTTACTTGAAAGCGATAATTCAAACATGACATTTACTTAACCTACCTAATAATAGTTTAGTTTTTTTTTCTTCTGAGATCTTGGTGATTAGAGTAAAAAAGAAAAAGAAAATAAAAACATAAGGCAAAACAAAATTTAGTTAACTTATGTGTCAAAGTGTGACAATCGGCCTGTCCAACACAGCGTCTACAAACGGTGTTACTCGCTCGTATTAATTTAAATATGGATTATTTTGTCTGTGTGTGTGTGTGTAATGTTGGGACAGATTGTTGCCTCATTGAAACGGAAATCTTAGGTTTGTTTGAATATTCACATCTTATTTAGCAAGAAGAAATAAAGCAATACTCACGACTCCTCGGTCGTTGATGAACGAGACGGCCAACTGTCTGTTGAAATTTAAACTAATTCAGTTGTGACGAGTAAATGTACAGTGCTCATCCACGCCACTTAAACACAACCTAAAGCAACGGCCCTCATGATGTTTAAATGGCAGCATTATGACATCGTTGTAACAACCTTCAGCAACAACGTAGAATCCTCAACCTTTTGCAAGGTTGGTAGGCCACAACTTTGTAGGAAGGTCGCTATGTTGAGGCAAAGTTGCGTGTTTGATAGGTTGAGCGCGTTTACTCAATGACATTTGCACAGACAAACTTGCACGTAAAACTGACACTCTTTGTTTACAAAAAAGAATATTTTTGTTGTAGTGTTTATAGATATATATATTTCTAAACTTTGATTCTAAAAATTCAAGGTCACAAACCAAAAGCAGTTATTGTACTCCTATACTATAATTTTTTCCATTTGTTATACAAAGTAAAGATTTAGTTTTAAAAACATAATTAAAAATATTTAATTAAAACTATAAAAAATGATTAATATATTATTTTAGTTGTGAATTCATTTTAGGAAATCAAATCATTTAATAAGTTTCACAAGATGCTTTACATGTTGTAATTATTTTTATTTGCATTGAGACAAAATATAGAAAAGGAGATTTAAAGTTGATATAAGAAAAAAAAAAAAGGAATCGGTTAGGAATAAATTAATGTACAAACTTTTGGGCCCCATGGCTGAAATTGCTTAGGGCTCTCAAATCACTAAATCCGTCCCTGTGTCAAAGAGCCATGAGGTTTTTGTTTTGTCTGTTTTTTTATTCTGCCATTGACTTCTTTCACCACGGACCAGTTTCAGCTAAAAATCTTCTTGATGTTCTACTGAAGAATTAAAAAAAAAATCACCATCTAACCTGATAGTTAGTAAACAACAGTTTTTATTTGTGTTAATGAACTACTATCCTTTTAAATCGATTTATATAGCATTTGTGAAAAGCTGTAATAAGATTTTTAGTTAAATTAATTTAGTATGCAGTAGATCTGACTAATTAATAAGTGGATTTGAGCAAAAATTAGATGAGGGTTAGGGAACTAGCAGCTGTCTAGTGTCTAGACTCTTATATTACACCGTTACATCATTTTCCTCAGGAGGAGAACGAGAAACTTGTAGCTATGCATGTTAAACAAGATAGCCATTAACCATCTGTGCTCTTCAATGTCTTTGACTGTGTGTGTGTGTGTGTGTGTGCGTGTGTGGGATGGGGGAGGGTGCAGACTTTTGGTCTGATCTCTGACCCAACAGACTAGAGCAGGCAGTTCATTTGACACTCCGGGGTAAATTGAATTCCTCAGGCCTCCTCCCTTCTCGGTCTGAACTAGTGTATTTGTGTTTTACATCAGAACTGTATCTTTTTGAAACAGGTTTAGAGTTTGACTTAGTTCACACCTTTACTTTGTGCTTGTTTTTGGTTGTAGGGAGAATATTGGTTCAACCTATTCCATGCAAGAGAATGTTTTGAAGGCGTTGCATGAAGAATCCGCAAAAACAACAGAAGGCATATGTGTCCTGAAAGCACACGCTCAGACATGCTGTCCCAAGTGACCCAGAGGTCAGAATCCACTCCTCAAAGTAGCACCATGCCAAGAGCAGAGAGAGAGAGCTGTATTTCATGGTGAGTGGAACAAAGGGAATCAAACAGAGATTGTGAACTTCAAGAGATCATTCACCCATAATTTAAATTCTGTCATAATTTACTCCTCTGCCCGCTGTTCCAAACCTGTCTGAATTTTTTTTCTTAAGCTGAACAAAATTAAGATATTATTGAATTATTACAAATGAATAAATTGAGGTACTTCGTAAACAGGTAGCCATCAACTTAGTATTTTTTCCTACTATGCATGTCAGTGGCTTTGGGTTTCTGACTTTCTTCAGAATATATTATTTATATAATATATACAACAACAACAAAAAAAACCCTCATAGTTAAAATTTTGGAGTGAACTACCCCTTTAAATCACCTAAATGTACACCACTGTTCTAGTCATGGAGTGGACGGAGAAGACGTGTCCCCACCAATATCTACCAATTACTGACATTTTTTCTACTTCAAAATAAAATAATGCTCCATTAACCCTAAGTAGCCTACTTGTGCACAAAAGGTTAAAGTAAAGTTTGCTATAGGTTCACTATACAACTATTAACTAAAGCTGTGCAATTAATCAAACACTTTCAGAAATAAAGGTATGTGAGATGTCACTGGGGTGGTACCTTTTAAAAATGTACACATTTGTACTTAAAGGGTTCATATTGGTACCTCAAAAGTATATATTAGTACCTACAAATTTTAAGAGGAACACTTTTGCACTTTTTAGACACTAATATGTACCCTTGAGGTATTAATATGGACCTTTTAGCTACAAATTTCTACCTTTCGAAAAGGTACCTCCTAGTGACAGATCGCGTACCTTTATTTCTAAAAGTGAAATTCAGTTTGGATTTTGGCCTCCATGATTATGAAAAACAATAATCGGGACAAAACTGTTAAATTGCGTCACACGCCTCTCTAAATTTCTCTACATACCTCCTCAAAGCCAGATTGCAGTAAAATCATGTATTTTTGCAGCATGGAACGTGATTCATTATTCATTATTTGTATTATTAATTGTTTATTTTATATTATTAAGTACTTTATTCATGTTTTTAAAAGCACAAAAACAATTTACGCAATGCATGCACTTTAGGGATGTATGTCCCCACCAATGTCAAGAGCGAATCTATGCCCTTGTAGTGTTTGCAATCAGTATATTTTAATTCTTGTATGCCATACAAGGCTATATTTAAGTAAAAACAGCTAAATGTATTCCTGTAACGGTAAATATGATTCGTAAGTAGCCACTACTATTCTTCAATGTCAATCATTTTTGCTCGACAAACAATAAACAAATGAAAATCACTTTTTAGAAAAAATAGTTTAACACATCCTTTCTGAATAAATATCTTGATATTGAATTTAAAAACCTTTCTAACTTAAATGTTTGGACAGTAATGTTTATAATTTCTTCTTATATTTCGTCTTATAGTTTTAGCCTGCATATCCCTAGATGAAAATGATCTAGTAACCTAAAGGTTTGAATGACAAAACTATGATAAATTATAGATTTTCACCACCTAATAAAATATATATAAAAAAAATTCTTATGAGCTGGCACGGCCATTGTAACCAAACTGTGTTGAGACTTCCAGGCTTATTCACTTCAAGATTCTGATGGTATGATAACGTTGGATAAAAATATCAGTTTTACAGTATTGTGATTACTGCTCCAAAATAAGTTCTGTCTGAATGTCTGGAGGGAAAAATATATATTTTATTCTAAGAAACATTTAAAATATTTTGGACCAGTAGTTTTTGGTGTAGGTGTTTATTTTCTGCTGGAGATACTAGTGCCCTAAAAAACAAAATAAAATAGTTGTGAAAAACATATTAAAAAACCTACATATACCTAAGGATTGGTAAAACAGAAAAGTTTTAAAACCTTGACTTTTTCCAAACAGCGGTAAACCTTGAAACAGGTGATCGTCCAATGCCTATTCATTGATTTTCAGCTGCGAAAAATCCAGCTCATTATGCTGCTTGATGATGAAAATCAGTGTTTTTTATTGTATTATTTCAATTTGAATGCATTGTCATAAACACAAGGCTTTAGAGCAAGCAGTTTGATCATTCACTGGCCTTCTCACAATCAGTTACCAATATGCAAATGAATAGGAAGTCATAAAACAATCACAGAAAAGAGCTTCCGCACTGTAAAACAAGGTAACTACAAGCATTGGCCTTTTATTTAGTTGAACACCATGTTCTAGTTTCTCAATAGTCTATTTTATAAGATAAATATAGATGCTTTTTTAAATGTTATTTTTAATCATATTAACAGATTAATACATTTGTTTGTATTTTGGATAAATGTTTAATTCATATATTACAATTTAACTAAACCTGCTATATTGTAATCAGTTAAATTAACCTAAAACAATTCAGAGGACTAAACTATTCATACATTCATTATCTATTTGGCTTAGTCCCTTTATTAAACGGGTTGCCACATTGGAATTAACTGCCAACTTATCCAGCATATGTTGCCCTTCCAGCAGCAACCCAGCTCTGGGAATCACCCATACACTCTTGCATTCACACACATACACTACAGCCAATTAAGCTTATTCAGTTCACCTATACCACATGTCTTTGGACTGTGGGGGAAACCGGAGCACCCACAGGAACATGCAAACTCCACACAGAAATGCCAACTGACCCAGCTGGGGCTCGAACCAGAGACCTTATTACTGTAAGGCGATTGTGCTACCCACTGCGCCACCGTGACGCCCAGACTAAACTATACTTTAGTTAAAGAGTTCATTGGAAGAATGAGTGAAAAAACGATTAAACAAAAGAATGTAAACAATGAGATTTGATTTGAATTTTTGATTTATTGGGACTCTTGTAGTTTACTTTAGTCACAATGACATTATGCGTGTTCCAATCACTGATTTATCTCCTGTAGGTATCATCAGATATCATATAAACAGTAGGACATCATTAGAGGGAAGTCTGTGCAACTGAAGGTCATTTTAAAGGGATCAAATCAGAAACCTTTCTCTATTTTTCCTCTTCATTATGCTTTCAAACATCTCCACTGTAAGCTCAAACCACATTATCCGGTTAGCTGTGATTTCTAATTAGTGCTGCCAATAACGAGTGTGCTAAGCAACAGCCAACTGCCTAAAGGACACTTTAGGACGACTCAATGACATTTAACAAGACTACAAATGCAACGTGAAACTTGTGAAAAACCTGTTAATTGTGTCCACATGCAGATTGGAATTGTGATATGAATATACACTGACATATGGGAGATGAGTTATGTAGAATTTATCATTCAGATTCTCCTCCTTGACGTTCATGTACTTAACCCGTTAAAACAGTGGATAGTAGCAGATGAGAAAGCGATACTGTTACTTATAGCACCCTCTAGTGGTAATAATGAATTATGACCATCATTGTAGGCGTAACAAGAGAGGTGATATTCTTTACCTCGTCTGTCTTCACTGACAGCTAAGATCACAAAAGACCTGACAGCCTCATTCAGGGGAAACCATTCGTGAAGAGCTGCTGAAAGCCGGTGATGAATATTTGAAACCAGAAGCAAAATCTTTGGTGTTTATGTTGCTTACAGTGACTGACAACCTCTCAAACCTCAAAATCCTCCCAAAATATGTGCAAATAAATAACCGCTTATTCATGATAAATCCTCGTCTCTTACAAGCCCTCTATTGACTTTTAGACTAACAATATTAAAGAACACTCCACGTTTTTTTCTTGTAGACATAGACTCATTTTAGAAGTCACCTAGACATTTTAGACAATTTTTTAATAAATTCTGCCAATCTACATCTCTTTGGCAGGTGCACTTTTAGCTTAGCTTAGCATAAATCATTGAATCAGATTAGACCATTAGCACATCACTCAAAAAAATATCAAAAAAGAGTTTTTTTGATATTTAAAGCTTGACTCTCTAGTTCAGGAATGTCCAAATTCGGTCCTAGAGGGCTGGTGTCCTGGAGAGTTTAGCTCCAACCCTAATCAAACACACCTGAACCAGCTAATCAAGCTTTTATTGTATATACTAAAAACTTCCTGGCCAGTGTCTTGAAGCAAGTTGGAGCTAAACTCAGCAGGACATCGGCCCTCCAGGACCGAGTTTGGACACCCCTGATCTAGATTCATTGTGTAATAAGACTGGCAAAAAATGAAAAGTTGGTATGTTCTAGGCATGGACAAATACTCTCATTCATGAGTAACATTCAAGGATCTTTGCTGCCGTACCATGGCTGAAGCAGGCACAACAATATTATGCAGCGCTGTTACATAGTTACCTAGTATCTAATTTTAGGTGTTGTGTA
Organism: Danio aesculapii; assembly: GCF_903798145.1. Classification (NCBI taxonomy): domain Eukaryota; kingdom Metazoa; phylum Chordata; class Actinopteri; order Cypriniformes; family Danionidae; genus Danio; species Danio aesculapii. Next base: position 41,006,389 of record NC_079435.1, read on the forward strand.
ATATCATTGTGCCTGTTGGAGCCATGGTATGGCATCAAAGTTCCTTGATTGTTATGGATGAATGAGAGTATAGTTCCTGGCCATATCAGCCTAGAAAATCTCAACTTTTTATTTTCCGTCAATCTTAGTACACGATGTAACAAAAGTGTCAAGCTTTAAATAGCAAAATTATCAAAAGTCTTCGGTCATTTTGAAGTGAGATGCTAATGGTCTAATCTGATTAAATGATTTATGCTAAGCTAAGCTAAAATGGCTCCTGTCAGATAAGCTGAATAGATTAAAAATTATAAAACTGTTTACCTCTGGGTGACTTATAAAATGAGCCTGTTTCCAAAAAAAATGGAGTGTTCCTTTAAGCCCTGGGGAAAGTCGTGTAAACACTTTCTTTTTGTTTTACTCTTAAGAGCGTTAATATTAGTCATTGTTGCCACATTGAAGTACAATAGAATTATCTTAAGGCATCTGCACAGGCAATGCTGTGCAATAAAATAATAAACCAGTAGAAAACAAAAATTTACTATGTACACTGAGTCTGATCAAGTGCTACTTCACTTGTGGTCCACAGGGCAAGAGAGAAGAGTGTTTGTGTGTTTGTTGAGTTTTGTGTTTGTGTGTGTGTGTCAGGCTGTCTCGCCGCTTTCGTTTTCTCGACTGAAGTAATATCGCACTGGAGGACCGGGCAGATCTTCATCACCATCCACCTCAGGGGCAAACGATACGGTCAGGTCAACATATTTCCTTCCTGATGAAGGTTTGATCAGTTTATGCATTCTGTAAGGAGAGGAGAAAGAGGGAGATTGTTAGAAAAATGCAGTACATTACATTTTGAATTAGAGGCTGAAGTATGCAATCATTTTTTTTCAATTTGTATTTTTTATTTTTCTGTTGGGCCTTACGTTAGTTTGAGCCTTTTGTTGTGGCCTGGCATAACTGGCACATACAGCATCTTCACTCCATGGACAACCATAATGGGCTCAATCCCATATTTCTCCTGTAATGAAGCAAAAACTTTATTGCTGTGCAGTGTGCAAAACAATATTGAATTCCTAGCAAATACCAACATAATATAGACACAAGTGTTAATAAATTATTAAAGATTTTTAAAAATAATAAAAATTTTAGGATGCCACTGGTTAAACAAACAAACAAACAAACAAACAAACAAACAAAAACAGAAAAAATAGTGAACTACCAAAATTTAGCAAATTGTGGGGCTAATAAATAATTTTTACTGGTTTCTAAAAGTAGCATCTTGCACTTTTATTACAATTTATTAAATGAAAAATTGTCAAAAATAGTGATACTGGGAAATATTACAGAACCAAATATGATTGTAAAAACATTTCTATTTGAACATATGTTAAGGTTTATTTCAGGGATATTCAAGATGAATTTTTAACAGTCATTACTTAAGTCTACAGTCATATGATACTTCAAAATGTATTATAAAATGCTGAATTAGTGGTCAAATATTGATTATTATTCTTATCAATGCTGATACCTTTTGTGTTTCTTAGTATTTCCTTAATATATACACTACCGGTCAAAAGTTTGGAGTCAGATTTTTTTTTTTAATTAACTTTATTTCATAATTTAAATAACATTATTGTTCATAAAGGTGGCATTTATTAAATGTAAAAGAAACGGTCAATATTTATTTATTAAATATTTATTTATTACTTATTGTATGTAGTTTCAAATGAAATTATCACTCCAGCCATTATTCCTTTTATTAGTATTACCATTAATAATAATATTCATTAATTTATTTTCTTTTTAGCTTAGTCCCTTTATTAATCAGGGGTCGCCACAGCTGAATGAACCACCAACTTATCCAGCATGTTTTAACGCAGCGAATGCCCTTCCACCCGCAACCCAACACTGGGAATCACTCATACACTCTTGTGGGGGAAACTGGAGCACCTGGAGGAAACCCACGGCAACACGGGGAGAAGATGCAAACTCCACACAGAAATCCTTTCCATTTTAACATATTTTAAAATGTATTTACTTCAAAATGTATTCTAAAATGCTGATTTAGTAGTCAAACATTTATTATATTACTTAATATTTCCTTAATATATTATTTTCTGGATTTTTTTATTGAAACCGAAAAAAAAAAAAATCAACTAACAGTGAATCGTGCAGAATAAAATGAGCAATTTTTTAAAATTATAAACCATACTAATCCCAAAACTTTGAATGTAAATGTAAATGTAAAGTAAACTTTTTATTTGAGTTTTATAAAATTGCTGAAATTTTGCAACCACAATCAACAACCACAATTTTTTTAAAAATATGTAAATTGTATTTTATTGTATATTTATTTCAAACTGAGGAAAAAAAGTATTGTTCGGTATTTAGGGCACTGCTAAATTTGTCCCACATCAAGCCATAGATTTATTTCTGTGTGTGAGACACAAGGCTTAGGCTGTTTCTCAATTCCAAGAATGCAGAGAACACACTTGCATTCTCATGAAGACTGTTCTTGCCAAGTTACCTCGGAAGAACGAACTCAGAAGACAACGAAAACAGAGAAGAACACTTCCTCTGAGAAATGAGATGCTGTGTTCTTCCTGATGGTCACATGACATTCACGCATTTTAAACGGAAAATTATTTAAACATTACAGCATTCATACAACGATTTATTACTTTCCCCCTTTTCAATATACATAACATGCATAAAACCATACAAATATACTTTACACAATACAAATAACAGATTTGAATACAAATTTCAGCAAGTAAACACTCTTAATGTGTTTATGCCTTTATTAAGATTTTCATAATAATGTTTACGTTCGCCGTTTTATTTAAGGAAACTACTGAGATAAACAAGTTATATCTCTGAACTTTAATAATAAACAGGTATAAAATGCTGCGCTTCCCACCTCCTTTATTCAGCCGCAATGACTTCTGGGTCTTCTCGAGCAAGTTTTGCGATCATTGATGCATCCTCGATATCAAGAACACATTCGGGAAGTTTCACGCATCCTGAATCTTGGAACTGAACTTTAATGGTTAATAATGACATTACGCGAGAACACAATGACGCAAGACCGCTGAAGAACGCATATTGAGAAACAGCCACAGAGATTAAAATACTTTTCTTTCCAAACCTATTGCCATGATGCAATTCAGACCATGAGCTTTGTCCATAACTGGTTAAAATCATTAAATATGGCTATTATTTACTTTTAAAATAATTATTTGGTTCATTATTTGGAAGTGGCCTTCACACTATTGATCAGCACACTCAAGTGTTACTCACCCTTACTGCGCTCATAAAATCAGATAAAGTGAAGTCCTCATGACCGAAGATGGTCCAACGATCCCAGATAGAAAATGAAATATCATCTCTGGTCAAAACAAAAGGATCCAATTACATGAAGACAGGAATCGCGCATCTATTCATCCCTGCAAAGTATCTGTGCACGAGTGTTACCTGATCTGTGTTCTCTTGACCTGAGCTGTTTCTGTGAGAACCACGACTGGAATGGCCAGATTGAAGAAACAGTTTTTAAACAACTCGAATCCATAACCTCCAGCAATTTTGATCAACTCCATTGACACCTAAAGGGAATGAATAATATAGCAATCATATAAACACAAAGCAATAGATTCAAATATTCAGCGAAATCATTTAGTGTTTGCTCTCACCAGTCCAGCGACAGCAGCTGTAGATGTAGCGATGGCTGGGATGATTTTGCCAGCTATTCGTTTGGTTTGTAGTCGGTCAGCGGCTTCGATGGCGTACATACGAGCTCGCAGAGCTGACGCTGATGCTACAAAATCCATGTGTCCGTTTGTGTCGTCGTCCTTTTCAAAGAACAGCGGAGTCATACGTAGTCTCTCTAAAGTAAGAGTAAAATATGAGTACAAATGTATGGAAGCTGAGCACCTTGATTTGTTATGAGCTGTTATATGTTATGTGCTATGAACACACCAGGTGTTACAAAGTTGGAGTTGATGGTCTCTTGTAGCTGTGAAATCGCTTCTCTTTCCTCCTCACTGCTGACTGTAATTTTCAACTGATCTGGCTTTTTAACAGTCTCATCAGTCTCTATATGCTGATCCAAAAAAAAAAAAGCAACACACAAGAGGTGAAATTTGGTAAAGTCACAGAAAATGACAAAGATTTTGTACTTGGATAGTTCACCAAAAAAAATTGAGTTTTATTCACCAGACCTTTATGAGTTTCTTTTTCTGTTGAATCTAGAAGATATTTTGAAGAATGTTGGAAATTGTTAACCATTGAATTCCATAGTAAGTAAAACAAATACTATGGAACGATTACCAGTTTCCAAAATTTTCAAAGTGTTCAGCAAAAGAAAGAAACTCATAGGACCCTATCATCCACCTGGCACAATAAGGCTCAAATTGTGTATGGTGCGATTTGTTGCTATTTTCAGACCAGCGCAACAGTAATGTTTACGTCTTGCACCACATTGTTTAAATAGCAAATCCATTTGCATCACTTTGTGGACTCATGGGTGTTCCTGTCTATAAAGGGGGTTTGTTGGTGCGTTGCTATTTTGAGGAACTGAAATAGACCACACCATTGACCAACTAAAAGCTGGTCTAAAGTCCAGCACAGAGCACGTTAGTGATGTGCCTATGCAGGTCCAAGAGCTTACACATTGCTTAATAAATATATAAACCAATACCTCCACGGCTCATCTCAGTGGTGGGAGGCTTTTTTCAGTTTATTCATAACAATTTGCATTTGTAAAGTGTTTTTATTAGCAGTATAATTTATTATATGCATATTTATATTTGTTTTAATAAAGACAAGTTTAGATTTGTCCACCTGTCGAGTTTTGGAGACGTATGCATCACCATATGGGGCATAAGAACAGGACGTGTGTTTGGATATAACTCAGTTTTTTGAGCACACTTCGTTATTATTGTTCATTTTGTTCATTTGCTGAAAATTAGAACTGAATTTAGAAATAGTTTTTAAACAAATTTGTGCGCTTAAGAAACAAAATTAAATATGTAGGCTAATGGATGTCTTCAGTGGAGTGCGTCAACACCATTTCCTTATCTATAAAAGTAAAGGAGTAAAGTAAAAAGTAAAGAGAAAGTAAAGAGGCCAAATGGAGGAGGCTCGTTGGTTATCCTCGTGCTGCAGGTGGTCTGTTTAACTGTTTTCTCTCTAGTGAAGCGTTTAATTTTTCCACTTACATAGTCGCCATGAAAATAGCAAATTGCTATGGCACAATGCAACCGACTCTTAAAGGGAATGTGAGATGAGACTCTGATTGGTTTAATGCATGTTATGCTCAAAACTCACTCATAACTCATTAAGAGAATAAGCACAACCCTGTTAGACCAAGTGCCGGGGCGTAGAACATATATACCCGTCCTTAAAATAGCAAAAGTGGGTTCAGACACACCCTAAATGCTTTTGCGCCATGCAGTTTAGGCTGTGCACCTAGATCATTAAAATAGAGCCCAGAGACTTTTTTTTATATAATAAGAATTTCTTATTAAGAGTTTTTGTCTTTTTTCTAATCCAAATATTTAAGACTTTTTAAATCAAGAAGATAATGCGGTAAGTAAAACAATCTAGTTTTTGCTTTGAAATAAGATTATTTTGTTGACTCCACTGGCAGATTATTTAGCTTTTTAAGGAAAAAGTTCCATGAAGCATAGTAAATGACACCAATGAATAACAAAAGAAAAGTGCATTAATACGTGACCCTGGACCACAAAACCAGTCAATTTTTGCATTTTCTGAAGGCTAATGAAATAAGCTTTTTACTGATGTAAAATATGAAATCTAAGGGATCAAAAAATATAAATACTGAGAAAATCATGTTTAAAGTTCACCAAATCAAGTTTTTAGCAAGGTACAACAGGTCTATCTTTAAAGAGTTTTGTTACTGTTAAAATGTATATCCCTAAAATAAAAATCAAGTTTTTACTTAATCCAGAATCCAACTGTTATTCTCTTTTAGAGACAGGAATCCTAATAAAACATTTAGAGCATTATGAGTTTAATTTCTATAATTAATTTCTATAGTTAAATCTATAAGCAGGTTTATACGCCAAACTCTGTTTAAGCCATATCACTTTGACCTAAATGCTGATAAAATTAAGTTAAATAATTTTGTTTTATTTTGATTGCTTTCATAAAGTTGTTGTGTTTAATAATAGGTTGAATCAGACATGCACATAGAGAATAAACAGATACCTTTTCAGCTGGTTTGTATTCAGGAACATCCACTTCAGCTAAAACTCTGGAGACATCCTCATAGGAAAGTTGCTATGAATTATTCAACAGAACATTATAAGACAAATAACAACAAAACTTTACAAACAATTCTTTTTAAATGTAGCGGTGTGCAATATTGAAAATGATCTGGATTATTTGGCAAGTTTTAAATTATTAAGTTGAACAATATTAGGTGTTTTTAATACTATTGTTTCTTGGCTGGTTTAGGCCTGACATAAATCAAAAAATATCAATATAGTGGCAAGTCCCTGCCTTAATGACCTTAATTCTTATTCTGTCTTAATGAATTAATTCAAATGATTCATTCAAAATAGCTGATTCATTCAGAAAATAAGCATCTCTATGAATGGATCACTGAATCATTTGCTCATAATGTTAGCAAACAGCAAGACTCATTTCGACCTTTTAAACCAAATGTAAAATACATTTTTGTAAAATTATTTTATAAAATCATTGTCACATTTGAGATCCAACTCAAAACACTGATTTTCAAGATAACGCCACTCTTGCATGCGTCATATTACTTTGCCATATCATCCATTCATTTATTCATTCATTTTCTTTTTGGCTTAGTCCCTTTATTAATCAGGGTTCACCACAGCGGAATGAACTAATCAAGCATATGTTTTATGCAATGGATGCCCTTCCAGCTGCAACCCATCACTAGAAAACACCCATACACTCTCATTCACACACATACACTATGGACAATTTAGCTTACCCAAATCACCTATAACACGTCTTTGAACTTGTGGGGAAACCGGATCACCCGGAGGAAACCCACAGGGGGAACATGCAAACTCCACACTTTACTATATCATATTTTATAAATATAAAAAACATGAACCCAAAGCCAAGGAATATTTTTTGGTTCAGTACAGGTTCATTTTAACATTCTTTATCATGCAATGAACAGTTCAACAGTGTTTTTTGTTTGTTTTCTGCAAATTATACAACATACTCAAAAATCTCAGCTCGCATTGTTTAGGCAACAATTATAATATTGCTGTAGACAATAAATATTGCACACCATGCACTTTTTCAGGCACCACACAAGTAGACAACAGTTTGTGTAAATCATTGTTTACCTCTTCTGAGTATGGAATATTATAAATTCCAGCAAAAAGGCGAGCTGCGCTGACAACAAAACCAAAATGCCTGAAGGACAAAACAGAGATTTTTTCATAAGCTTTCACACATCACCTGATTCTTTGTTTTACTGCTGTAAAAATGAATGCCCACTTTAGCTATGAACAACAAACTATAAACAATTACTGAAAGACTCACAGAGGGTCACTGAGGTCAAAGTCTATAGGAGAAGGTGGCCGTTTCGGAGACTGCCAGAACAGACCTAAAATAGAGGAAAAACACTTCAGCAAAGACATTGATTTTTCTCACTTTTTTAACACTTCCGCAGGAGTGAAGCTTATTACTTACTGCCATCTTTTAGTCGTGTGTCCAGTGGAAATGAGTGCAGTAGTTGTAATGCCTGAAATATTAAGGCAAAAATGTAAAAAGTAAAAAGAAATTCCGTACTATATGATCAAGCATTCTAAAGCTTATCACTATTTAAAGGTGCAGTATGTAAGTTGAACACCCAGTGGTTGAACTAGGTTTTGCACTCCTGGTTCAAAACAAATGCAAGCGCAGGTTGCCAGATTGACAATAGACAGGAACTAGTCTGACGATCGAGCCTAAAGGCTGATTTAAATCATGTTCTAAATAAAACACATAGGGTTACAACGTAACCTGCTCACCTAATGTTTACATTCGTAATATTTAGATTATTTGCTAATTAATAACAACGTCATGTGGAACTCTGAATCTGCGTCTCATTTCGGAGTCTGCTACTGTCCACCGGAGGTCACATTTTGGTAGCGTACACACTTTGAGAGCCTTCCTGATTGAATGAATGAAATGTAATTGGCTTAACTGGCATTGGGCGTGTTAAAAGAACCAAAACAGACATTCCGACACGTATCGCATAGTTTTAAAGCAGAATATCTAACTTCAGCACTGTTTTCCAGATAAACAATAATGTTCAATTAGAAATGTTTCTTAAATATCTGCAAACATATTATGGTATTTTCAAGCTTTAGAAAAGTCAGAAACTTACAAACAGCACCTTTAATAGATACATTTAAGCAAGACACTGCTGGCAAAATATTTATATATGCCACTGTCCATTTTGAGCTTCATGGTTTTTCATATTTTAATATTTAATTATTTTAACATATAATGTCAAGTAAACATCTAGAACACAATTTTAAGTATTTCTTGTGATGCATTTTTAAAGGCTGTTTTATCAAATAGATTTTTTCCATAAATAAAGCCATAAATCTGCATTTCAGCAATGCTGACACACACCAAACTTCACAATTTATTCATAACTATTTCCTCAACTGATTGAAAAGAATTATTTTCTTATATACTTTACCTAATTATATACAACAATATAGTATTATACACAACTAAATTATATTATTTCAATTTTTTTTACTGTTGTTATTCAGGTTGTTCACAGTTTTTTCTCATAAAAATAGATTTTCAGTGAAAACTATTGAATCTAACATGAAAAAAAAAGAAACCAAAAATGTTGAACCCAACTTCTTTAAACGTTCAGATTTGAAAGATAGAAATGTATGCAAATAAGCGCATATTTAATACAATAATGCAAATTTGCATATTTAAACATTACATTTTAGAAAACATGTATTAGCATAAATGTTTGCAATTCCTGTTGTAATCAGTCAACTGGAGAAGTATGGTGAAAACTATTAGCCCATTCTTTTACCCTATTCACCAGCAATGTCTTGCCTTAAATGCCTAAATTAATAATGGGTATCATGTTTATTTCTTTTTTAATTACAATCTACTTTCTGCACTGTAGTTCCAGCACCTTTCTTTTGAAGTATTTGTCGAATTTGAGTCGAGCAAGAGTTAGACAGTGATCCCATTGAGTAGGTCTCCGACTCAACAACTTAATGACCTGAAATGATCCTTCCATGCTCTCTCCACCCATCATCCTCTGCACACACAAGCACTGGATTTAGACAACTCCAACAAGGCTACATTACTGTGTTTAGATAAGCGTGTGTGTAGTAAACATGTTCACCTGTAGAACAGCCTGAGCTGATGAGTGACTCTGCCAGAACATGTTGTACATTGAGGGCTTGTGGGCGAAAGCACTCTCAAACTGTACACAAGAAAAACAAAACCACAAATCACAACAATCAAACATCTTCAAGCATTATTATGAGATCTAAAAAAAATCCAGTCTGAACTCATTATAAGTAAATTCTATTTGAACATATTTCTTTCCTTTCCCTCTTTTGAAAAAAAAAAAGTTTACATCTTGGCAATCTTTTGGCAAACAAACAAAAAAGTTATTGTGAGAGCCACATAATTTGTGGAGAAAAACAGAAATAAAAGTATTAAATAAAACCTATACCATATATTAGCCATAATTGCTAAACAAACACATACAGAAATGAAGAAGCACAGAAAAGTTTCATAAAGTAAGGTTAATTTTGACCACAAAAAACACAGATGTCTTTAAACTATGTTTAAAGTAAAGGGCACCTATTTTACCTCTTTTACAAGATGTAAGATAAGCCTTTGGGGTCTCCAGAATTAAAGATTCAGCTCAAAATACCCATCCGATAATTAGCCTCCAGAATTTGCCCATTTTGGTGTCTGAATACAGTGTAGCTGTTTTTGTAGCCTGTGCCTTTAAATGCAAATTAGCGGCATCTCCCCTGCCATCGCTCCAATGTGCATGTCTGCTTCTCATGTGTTATGTCAGATAAACAGCAGTCAGTGATGGAAACAGACATGGATGAAGCTGAAATACAGCTCATTAGTCAAAAATACTAAGTAAGATTATTTCATGTATTTGTGGTGCAGTTTATTCAAGCCTTTTTGAAAGGATGAGTCACACACATTTGTAGTACACACAAATATATGCGTGTTTACTGACACCATGTGGCCATGGTTTTTATAGCGGTTAAGAATTACGTAGCAATTTTACTGTCTTTATTACAAACATGCTGTTTTAAAAAACGTTTTAAACTTATACAATTAATTAATGAGGTGCAGCTGATCACAGAGAGTTGTAACATATGTTTTAATCCCAGTTTCTGTGCAAACAAAGTTCTGTGGACATGTGTTTACATGTTATTATTGAGACATGGTGCCTTTCAATCAATTGGACGGGCTGGGAAAACCACACTCCTACATCACTTTGCAGTGGGCCTCAAAATCACCAAGATTCCTATTTTAATGTCAGTAGATTTTAAAAAAGAGACTTGTTGTGTTTATATCACTCCAATATGACAGTGGAGACACTATACCTACACACAGTTCTGTCCAAACAGCTTACGAACAGCTTTTTGATTTTCATCATAGGTGCCATTTAAATTATTTTTCACGGCCTAGAGTAAAGATCTGATAAAGATCTGATCTTAAAATGTCCTGATAATGTAACACTGGACATAAGTCTGCTAGTAGTTAAGAACATTTTAAATAGCTGGAAACAAAAATGAAAGTTGATGGCAGATTAATTCAAATTCTTTAAAGCTAATCTATTTGGTAATAAAAACATACCTATTAAAAGTATTTGTAAAAAAAATATTTAACCCTTGTATTCAAAATTCAAAATTTTTTTGCTACGCTAATACCTAATATTTTGCTAATAATAATTAAATGATATATAGGCTGATAAATACAAATCTTTATATGATTTGTTTTCCGATTACAAAAACAAAACGCTGAACTGTTATTCAAAATATCTGTGCCTAACTGTAATGGCAGCAGTAGGTTTTTTTTTTTTCATAGGTATTTTTTTTTAAATAAATAAACAATACAAACAAATAAATAAAATTTAACAACAGAAAAACTATTATTTAAAGAAATTAAAGATACATAAATCTATCTCACAGGTTGTTAAAACATAAGTAAAATTACCGTTGTAGATATAAAAGTTCCACAAATAAAAAAATAGGCCTAATGTTTGCATTTGACAAACAGTCTTTCTAGCATTTTGCAGCATTATTTATTTATTACTTATATATATATTTATATATCTGCAACCTAAATATATGGCATTGTGTTCTTTAATTCTTGTTTTTTTCTGTGAAAATAATTTTTTTACATATATCTGCATCATAAAATTACAGTCTTTGTGACAGCTTTTATCAAAACCTATAATGTTATTTGCTTCAATTGTTGCGTTTTCCTGTGAAAATACACAAAAATCCTGTACAATCTTTCTTTTTGATCTCAAAATCCTGGAGACACTTAACAAAGTGCTTGAAACTGACCTTGTCTCTGGCCCACTGTATGGTGTGTTCAGTAACAGCAGGAAAAGACTTTAGAGTGCAAAATGGAATCTCCTCCTCTGGTGGGTCTCTCTAATAAAAAAAGAAAGCAATCACAGTTGAGTGGAAAAAAAAAATCTAAATTATTAGCCCTCCTGTGATTTTTTTCCTTTTCAAATATTTCCAAATAATGTTTAATAGATCAAGGAATGTTTCACAGTATTTCCTATAATATTTGTTTCTTCTGTAGAAACTCTTAATTGTTTTATTTTGGGTAAAAGCACAATGATTTGCCTAATTACCCTAATTTGCTTAATTAACCTAGTTAAGCCTTTAAATGTCACTGTAAGCTGAATACTAGTAACTTAAAATATCTAGTCAAATATTATTTACTGTCATCATGTCAAAGAAAAAAGAAATCAGTTATTAGAATTGAGTTATTAAAACTATTATGTTTCTTTCTGTTAAACAGAAATTGGGTAAAAAAAATATACAGGGGGGCTAATAATTCATGTGGGCAAATAGTTCTGATGTCAATTGTATATAGTCACAGTGTATATCATATAGACATACACACATAAACATGTACACTCACATGGCTGTTGTAGGACTCGGTGAGGTTTGGGACGATGATCTCAGTATGCCCTTTCGTACCCATTGTGCCCGAGTCTAACAGAGCTTTCTGATTGGATACACTCCGACTGCAAGTTTACAAATCAACCATTAAAGAATGAGGGATGACGTACATGTTAAACATGGAAAGCAAATGGATAGATATCTGCTGTTAATAATGAATTACCTGTCCACGTATCTCCGTGCCTCCACATTGTCCAGTGCGGTGACCACCACATTGAGACGGGAGAAGAAGTCATCACTATAAATGTCCTCTGTAGCAGGACACACTTTATGAAGATGAGCGTGTATTTGCAGCTCTGGGTTTATTTCTAATGAAGCTTCTGCTGCTGTAGTGCTTTTGGGTTTCTACAGAAGGGGGGGGGAAGAGGATATTCATTTATGAAAGATAATTCACGGATGAATGTGCCAGTTTATGCAAAATATTTTAGCTTACCACTTATGCTGAGTTCACACCAAACACGAAGAGAACACGCAAATCCTGGCACTTGCTCTAAACTACTCACAGGATGTTTTTCATGGACTTTACACTCAAGTTTTTTTACTTGCATAGAAGACGTGATTGCGAGACAAATTTCACACATTTGCAGCAAATGTGTTGAGTATTTCACACACCTATTGCCAAAACACAGAAATTCACCTCTATTATAACATTAGATGCCTACTTTTTGGCGTAATTTGGATTATTGCTAGAAAAAAGGCTTGATGGGAAAAGCAAAATCTGCATACATTTTGAAAATGCACACTAAAACATACAGTGTTTCCGTAAAGTATTCATATCGCTTCACGTTTTTCACATTTTTTATTGTTACAGCCTTATTCTAAAATGGATTAAATTCATTTATTTCCCCAGAATTCTTCACACAATACCCCATAATGACAATGTGAAAAAAGATTTTTTTGAAGCATGAAGATAAAAGAACTGTCTGTAGACCCCCGAGACATGATTGTCAAGGCACAAGGCTGGGGAAGGTTACAGAAAAATTTCCGCTGCTCTGAAAGTTCCAATGAGCACAATGGCCTCCATCATCCGTAAGTGAAAGATGTTTGGAACCTCCGGGACTCTTCCTAGAGCTGGCCAACCATCTAAGCTAAGTGATCAGGGGAGAAGGGCCTTAGTCAGAAAGGTAATCAATCACCCAATGGTCACTCTGTTTGAGCTCCAGCATTCTTCTGTGGAGAGAGGAGAACCTTACAGAAGGAAAACTATCTGTGCAGCAATCCACCAATCAGGCCTGTATGGTAGAGTGGCCAGATAGAAGCTATTCCTCATCTGGATTTCACCAAAAGGCATCTGAAGGACTCTCAGACCATAAGAAACAAAATTCACTGGTCTGATGAGACTAAAACTGAACCCTTTGGAGTGAATGCCAGGCTTTACATTGGAGGAAATCCAGGCACCGTTCATCACCAGGCTAATACCATCCCTATAGTGAAGCATGGTGGTGGCAGCATCATGCTGTGGGGATGTTTTTTAGCACTAGGAACTAGTCAGGATAGAGGGAAAGATGAATGCAACAACATACAGAGAAATCCTGAATAAAAACCTGCTTGCACTTGACCTCAGACTGGGGCGATGGTTCATCTTCCAGCAGGACAATGACACAAAGAACACCGCAAAAATATCAAAGGAGTGGCTTCACAACAACTCTGTGAATGTCCTTTAATGACCCAGCCAGAGCCCAGACCTAAATCCTATTAAACATCTCTGGAGTAATCTGAAAATGGCTGTACACCGTCGCTTCCCATCCAACCTGATAGAGCTTGAGAGGTACTGCACAGATTGTAATTATGGGGTATTGTGTGTAGAATTTTAAGGAAATAAATTAAATTAATCCATCTTTGAATAAGGCTGTAACATAAAAAATTTGGAAAAAAGTGAAGCGCTATGAATACTTTCTGGATGCATACTTTCTGGATACTTGGATACTTTCTGGATGCAACTGTAAATTCAGTTATGCACATTAAAAAAGTCATGTGATTTTGTTAAAAGAGATCATGTGATGATAAAAATGGGTGGGTTGGACAACATTAATGGACAAACCAGTGGGCCAATCACATTGTAAACATCTGAAATGTTGTTTTGGTCATTCTATAATGCCTTAACCAAAACCTGTTATCACAATATTTCGATATTATTATTATATTATTATCTCCAGAAATGTCTTGAGCAGCTGCACTCCAAAAGAGCATGTCATGCTACCACAAGTTCATTACATGTAGACATTGTCTTTTATGGCACAAGTAATTTATTGTAGAAGAAAAGACTCACGCAACTTCTCAAATCACAGCAAAGTCCGTTTTTTGTTTTGATATTTGGCGCCAGTTTATCAGGAAGTGACGATTTTGTTTTCTTTGACTCATTGGATTGAAACGCTGCATTCATCGCAAATCTTTGATGGAATATTCCAGTTTCGCGTATGAATTTAATTTGAATATTTGGATGGAAACATAGCTATTGACTTTGTATGTAATCTACTCATGCAAATACATAAATTCAATTATGATGTGAACCCAGCATAAGCTAGTAGTGTTCTCTTAAAAGCTATTCACAAAGACGCTGAGACAAACATTTTTACTAAGTAATAGAGACATCTTGATCTTTGAATGATGACAGGGTTGTTATGAACACATTGCTATGCATGATTTCAGCATAATTATTAACTGTGCACAAAGTGATAGGCTGTTCAGAGTCAATGTCAGAATCGCATACTTCCCTACTCTATAGTATGTGAAAAAACAGTATGCAAGCCAAGCAATATGTCTGAATTCATAGTATTTGAAAAACAGTAGGCGCAAAATCCCCAGATGACCTACTACTTTTGGTGAGATTCTGTAGTGTGCATCCAATAGACACTTTACTATCCCATAAGGCCATGAGAGAGAATTTACAAATGAGTGTGAAGCAATGCAACTGATCTGGGAAAGTCATGTGATAATGACAATATGGTGGATGTAGTACAAATTACATTCATACTACCCCTATTCATACTATACAGAACAAACTTTTATGTTCATGAAGGTCATGAAGTAAATAAAAATGCAGTACCTACTCGAGTCGTATGTGATAGCAGATGCAAATTTAATCACAGGAACATTTAAATGTGTGATACTGTGCTGCCATATTCAAATAAAGATTTTTAAAAGCAGTATGCAAATCTAATAAGGATATGTTGAGCTAATTGTCAACCTCTTACATGTGTGCTTCTAGTAATCAATTACTGCAAATGTATATGGGTGATTGTAGGCCTGCAGGTACATAGATAGACAAATCTTCTATGACTTTTCAAAAATAAAATCTTGAATGAAACAGATTTGTATAATAACCCAAATTATATTCATCTCTGATATGTCACATGGTTTCCGCTACATTTATTCTTCCATGGCGGGGCGCCACGCTAAGATTCATCCTGCCATGGCTACATTACAGCTTCTCATTCAAAACATTCTATTTTTTTTTAATAGCGGGTGATATTCGTATTAAAAGGTAAGTGAATTATAACATCGCGAACTTTTCTGTAACCGTAGTAGTGCTGTGCGTCATTTGTTTAACTCTTTAAGGTTACGTGCTGACTGACTGACTGGCTGACTGTGACAGGTGCGTGATGAGTGAGGCCAGCAAACACGATGTATAGCCATTTTACTTTATTTCAGGACGCATTAATGCCAGAGGCATTCATAAATATTCCTAGAAGATCTAATAAATGCTGGAGACATATTCGTTACATAAACGCACTAAATCGCACCTCAGCAGCGTTTATTTGAGAACGCACAAGAAGATCTGCGCGCTCTTAAAGCGGCTTATATTTGAGAGGGGGTACAAGAAGTTTTGTGCACGAGCAGAAAAAATCGGCGCGCAAGCAGAGATCCGCATGCTCATAGGCTATTACATAAATGCGATCTCGACTTCTAATACTGCGCTCACGACATTTGTCATTGAAATAACGCCACAGGTAGTTGGTAGATCTGTGTAAAAAAGGCCTGCCCCCACAGCCGGAAAAAATCCTACAGGAAACACTGAGTCATCTCTAAAAATAATGATTATATCTTTATTTAAGGCCATTTTAAAAGGGGTTTAAACAGTTGTGTGGCAACAGTTAGTAAATATAACCAGCTTTTAATGATAAAAAATGCATTAATAAAATTTTTTATCATCAGATTTCATAAAAAAAGTCTGCAGAAACACTTTGATTGACATTCTCCCTTTGTACATTGAAAAGCCTTGAAAGCCCCCCCATTAGGGACAATCTCTTCCCCATTCGCATAGGATGTTAGTCCTGTTTTTAAATCTCCCACATAGGCCTTTGTAGCTATGCCCTCTTTTGAAAAGAAGGTTGGGAGCACAATCTCATTTGAATTTAATGCAGCAGTCGCCAAAATGGCACAATTAGGATCAAAGCCTAAAAGGGGCAGTTTCAAAGAGTTATAAAACATTATTTGTGGAGTATTTTGTGCTGAAACTGCACACTCTAGGGACATCAGAGACTTATTTTTCATCTTGTAAAAAAGGAAATGATAAGCCCCCTTTTAAGACTCCAAATTTACTCCCTTTTAATACCAAGTAAAAGGGCCATAGACAATGAATAAAATACCTGTATATGGTGTGGTCTGAAGAGAAACTGCCGGTTGAGGTTGGATTTTTCAATCAAATCTGGATCCGTAATGCAAATCTAAAATGAAGATTCACATTCTAAAAACGGCACCAACTTTTTCTTCCTCATGTAAGTGAGAAGGACAAAAATAAAGAGTCCTGTCAGATAGATATCCCCACCTCTCCTGAAAATCTGCTCAATCCCACACCCAGGAGTGCCAAATTCTTCAGCATCTCACAGCCAATAGCACCACAGCCCACCTAAAACATTCACATTATAACAGTAGAGTTACAAATCAATGTAAAGTGTATTCTAAGATTAAAATACAATGTATCTAGTTCAAAGTTTGATGTATAATATGCTTTAAAAAATAGTTCCTTTTCTACTGTATCTGCTGCACTTACGACTCACCATAAAGACTTGAAACTTGTGCAGTTTCAAACACAGCGACTGGCCAATACATGCCCGCAATGCATCATACCGGTCACCCCTTCAAAACATCACAAAAACAACATTTATAGCTGTCTTCAACTTTTTGTTTTGGCACTAAGGCACAGCAGTGTTATTTGAGTGGACCATGTTTTATCATATACAGTTTAAGTCAGAATTATTATTATTATTTTTTTTTTTTTTAAATAAAATATAATTTTTTTTTAACCATTTTAAGGTAAAAATTATTATGCCTTTTAAGCTATATTTTTTTTCGATAGTCTACAGCAGTGTTTCCCAACCCTGTTCCTGGAGGCACACTAACAGTACATATTTTCGGTATTCCTCTTATCTGACCCATTAACTTCAGGTTTTGGAGTCTCTTCTAATGTTCTGATGAGTTGATTCAGGTGTGTTTGATTAGGGAGAGGTTGAAAATGTGGACTGTTGGTGTGCCTTCAGGAACAGGGTTGGGAAACACTGGTCTACAGAACAAACCATCGTTATACAATAACCTGCCTAATTACCCTAACCTGCCTAGTTAACCTAATTAACCTAGTTAAGCCTTTAATTGTCACTTTAAGCCGTATAGAAGTGTCTTGAAAAATATCTAGTCAAATATTATTTACTGTCATCATGGCAAAGATAAAATAAATCAGTTATTAGAGATAAGTTATTAAAACTATTATGTTTAAAAATGTGTTGGAAAAAATCTGCTCTAAATAAAAATTGGGAAAAAATAAACGGGGGCTAATAATTCTGACTTCAACTGTATATAAAGCTATTGCATTTTTCTAGTAGTGTATTTGTATTTTGTTTTCCCTCAATACTACTAATAATAATCTCAATTAAAAAACATTATTTAAAACCAGCAAGATGTGTTTACTTGAGTTGACTTTAACTAATATTTAAATTTGTCTGATAATCTGAAACACAAGTGTGACAAACATGGAAAAAATAAGAAATCAGTAAAGGGGTTTATAATGATTATATACTGTATACCGTATATAATGATTCCCAAAATGCTATAGATACATATGAACTAACAATATATAATAGTGGAGCTCAATATTTGGCGTCACACTCACCTTGGGGAAAATTCCTCAGCAGGAAGAGACTGGAGGGGCTGTACAACCTCTAACGCATCCAGATAAAACTGCATAAACACACATCAAAATGAACAGTGTCTTAATAATATCATAAAACACAACCATTCCAAGGTCTAGGGTCATTAAGATTAAAAAAAATCTTATTCAACAATGATGTATACACTTTAATTAAATTATAATAAATAAATATAAAAATAAATTTAATTATAAATTGTAAATAAAAATATTAAAATAAAATTTATTTAGTAAATTATTGTTAATAAAAATAATTATTATTAATGTATGTTTTAAATCTGTAATAAAGGCTCTTATTTAAGTAAATTTTTTTAAGAAACAGGGTATAACAACCCTCACGAAAGCTGACTAAAAAATGACTAAAAAGCAGCACAACTGTTTTCATCGCTGATAATAAGAAATGTTTTCTGAGCATCAAATCAGCACATTAGATTGATTTTATGCTTTTTTATTTTTTGTATAACATGTTTTTATTGAGTTTTTTTTTTCAAGATTTTACAATAATTCAAACCCCCATACCCAGAACTTACCCCAGACAGATTTAGAAAAGGAAAAAAAGTCTAATTAAATAATAATCCTTATTAAAAAATAATTAAAAATAATATAAAAAATAATAATATTAAAAATAATAATAATAATAAATAAATAATAAAATAAAATAAAATTCTAATCAAGCATCAGTTCATATTCCACAACTTCAGAGTTCCAAAGCTTCTTCAATATCTAATAATAATTTTTTACAAAGTCCAAAAACACCTCCCAAATATCACAAAATTCAGAGAATTTTTTTCCTTATTATATATGTGAGCTTTTCAAGAGCCAAGCATGTTATAAGGTTTCTCAACCTAAGTCAAATGGAGGGGCGATTAACATTCTTCCAACATAAAGCAATACAACGCCTTGCTTGTACTAAAGCTTTTTTATTTTTTAATATAATAAACATTTTTATATTGTAATAAAAATTTGGTTTTAAATCTTATGTTTTTCTTACCCATTGTTGAAGAGGGGAAAACTTCCCAGTGAGAGCCTTTAAAACCTCCTGACTAGCGATGCCCCCCACTGCCGCTGCTAGAGGAAACAAAGAGCCTCTGGCACAGCGCGACACGCACCTCACCAGATCCTGATTTATGCATACCTGACAACACAGTCACATTTACATTTAAACATAAAGCTGCAAGCAACAGAGGTTACCATATAAATAAAAAACTGACCTTGTTTTTAAGTGTTTTACTCATCTCATCTGTATATTTCAGAAGCAGTTCTGAATCCTGCAAACAACTAGACACAAACAAGGAAAATAATCCATCACTTTTAATTATTCATGTCAATCATAATTGGACAAATGAAAGATGAAACAAGATTTTTATTGTACAGTTATGAAGAGCATTATGTAGAATGCTGCATGTTGTTGAGTGTTTACATTAGGTAATTAAGTTTTGTATGTTGTCCAAGGTGTCAAGATAACAAAAACGTCAAATTTCATTTCATTTCATTCGTTTTATTTTGAAGGGTTGTAGTGAAGACCTTGATATGACATATCAAGGTCTTCACTACAACCCTTCAAAATAAAATTTTGGCCTTGAAATTGTATAAAAAATATATACTACTTCTGTACAGTAGAATGCAATTCGTAAAGTTATAATAATCATGTTAATAATAAAATTATTAATTAATTATTTTATTAATACCATACGTTTTATGTTTTAATTTTACATAAAGGGCCCTATCATACACCCGGCGCAATAAGGCACAAGACCTGTTTGGCATGATTTGTTGCTATTTTGAGACCAACGCAACCCTAATTTTCCTGTTTCGCACCATGTTGCTTAAATAGTAAATTCATTCATTATTAAATAGTCAATCACCATATGGGGCATAAGAATAGGATGTGTGTTTTAATATAACTAATAATGTGTTTTTTTGACGACACTTCGTTATTATTGTCCATTCATTTATTAATTTGCTGGAAATTAGAACTAAATTTAAAAATAGTTTTGAAACAAATCTTTGTGATTAACAAACAAAATTAAATATGTAGGCTAATGGATGTCTTCAGTGGAGTGCGTACAACACCGTTTCCTAATCCACGAAAGTAAAGGAGTAAAGTAAAGAGTAAAAGTAAAGTGAAAGTAAAAAGGCTGAATGGAGGAGGCTCGTTCTTTATCCTCGTGCTGCAGATGGTCTGTTTAACTGTTTTCTCACTATTAAAGCGTACAAAGTTCGCCATGTAAATAGCAAATGCACCATGGCATGAAGCAACTGACTCTTAATGGGAATGGGAGATGAGACGCTGATTGATTTAATGCACATTATTCTCAAAACACACCCATAACTCATTAAGAGAATAAGCACAACCCTGATAGACCACAGAACACCGTATTTTTCTGCCCTTAAATAGCAAAAGTGGATTCTGACACATCTTTAATGTTTTTGCGCCTAAATCGTTAAAATAGAGCCCTAAAACCCTGTTTATCACTTAGTTTGAAAAATTTAAAACAATATAAATAAAAATAATAAGAGATTTATTAAAGATTTATAGTTAATAATCGAAAATATATATAAATAATATAAATATATTATATAAATAATTGAAAAGAAATCATAAAATCATATAATCATATATAAACAAAGGAACAGAATCCAGAATCTTTATGAAAGATTCTCATCAGATTTCATAGGGCTCTAAATATCAATATCTGAAAACTTCTAACTATTTCAGCCATGATTTTGGTTCTCCAAAATTTTTCACTTCTTGCCCTGGTCCCTTAATGAAGAGTAGAAAACCGTATTGAAAGCACAGTGATCAAGTTTTAAGTCAAAATGAGGGTAAAAGTTAATTACCCAATGTTGGGCAGTCTAGCATGCTGTTCCAGGAAAGCATCCAAAGCTAGCATGATCACATGGAGCTGTAGAGGGACCTGATTAAATAAGAACACATATTTATTAAGACATAAGTGGCTTAACCTTACTGTCAATTAAAAAATAATAAAATAAACTCCAGCAAACTGTTTCTGACCTCTGGTTTGCTGAAGTCTGGAGTAAGGAGCCGAGGATCAGATAACTGTTGCTCCATCTTCTCCTACGCAAGCCATAGACAGAGGAAAAGTGATTGTTATGCTTTTCCCACCATTAAAAAGATGAATTGAAGGTGGTGTAAACATACAAAGCTGAAGCTTTTGGGGATCTTGACCAAGCGGAAGAATCCTCCGTGAGTATATGGCTGGAATGATGAAGTGTCTCCGATCGCAAAGCTATAGGGAGACAGAACTAAATACGCACACACGGAGTTAGATATGCCAGCGTGGTACATTAATTAACATGATGAATTCTGGGTTTGTTTATACCTGTAATCTGGTGCATGGTACCATTGAGTTCAGTCATGCCGTTGATCTCTTTCAAACAGACACTTTGTCCCGTCTGGAGGCCGTGTGTTCGGCTGTCCATACACGTCACAACACCAGGACTCCCCTGTGATCAGACAGGAAATTATAAAAATTATATTTCACTTCAAATGAATAAAGGCCTCAATATATACAGTAAAAGGCAAATTTATCAGCTTTCCTGTCAATTTTATATTCTTTTTTCAAATATTTCCCAAGTGACTTTAAACAGAGTCTTATTTCTTTTAGTTTGGCTGGGATAAAAGCAGTTTTTATTCTTCTTTTTTTGAGGTCAATATTATTAGCCCCCCTAAGATTTTTTTATAATTGACAAACCACTATTGTTTTAAGTGTCAGCATAGTGGCAGATACAGATGTAAAGTTACATAATGTTATCTCTGTAAAAAACTGAAAATGTGAAAGGAGTGTCTCAAAAGAAGGAAGTGTACGGAGACTACAGTGTTCATTTGTGCATCCTGACAGTGACTATGTTTACATGGACATCAGTAATCAAGTTATTTGCCTTAATCTGAATAAGACAATAATATGATTATGGATGTAAGCTGAGAAAATATTATATACTATTCCGTCTATGCTAATGAAGGACTACTGAGACATTCCAAGCATGGGATGGGTCCTCCTGGCATGGCAGAGTTCATCACAGCTCCAATACACATCTCTGCCATTTGCTTACAGTAACCATGTGCTTTTCCCCATACACAATTAATCTGCTTGTGATCTTCCTTAATATAACTGTCATATTTGATGTCATTTGACAGTTTATGACTTAAGCGTTGTAGTGATGAAATCAACAGAGACATTGATTGATTGTATTTCAATATACATATATTTACTATTGTTGAGTCATGGCCTGAGCAGAGCATGTTAATGTTCTTCTCCCCCACTTTATCTCCTCAACTTTGCTCTCATGTTCAGCTGGTTTTGGGGGTTGGTTTTCACTCATGTTTGACTATGCTGTGCTCAGGGTATAATAAGGAAAGGTAACTGTTGATCTGGGAGAATGGCTTTTACTCTGCATCTCCCGCACACCGGTGCGTAGCCTCATATGCTAACAAAGGCAGTTTCACTGTATTTGTTGCTCAGCAGTGCACATGTTACAGCTAATTTCTTTATACAGTATGTTAGTTTGTTTCATTCTACTGTCTGTATATTTAAACATGTAACTTAATGAACAACTTTGCCTGCTTTAAGGTGTTGAGATTCTTTCTCTTTATCAATGATGATAACAACTCAAATAAATATTGGATTTAAACACACATTACTTAAACTGCTTTCTGTTTCTGATTATTGGTTCAGAATAGCAGCGTAAGCTTCAAGCCTTACAAGGTGTTTACTTGAGTTACTTTCTGCATGTTCCTTGTATGATACCGTTTTACATGTTATATAGATACAATCACATAGATTGATTAACGTCATTGTGTCACCATGATATCCATGTTTCCTAGTAGCCCTTCACTGACTCGGTAGGTGCAGAGAATCGTGTCAAACAGTTGTGTGTATATACTGTAGACTGTCCTGTCGCTAAATGCAGCGAAAATCCTACACAACATGTTACATGTCTGTACTGCACTTCAATAATGCCACTAAAATGGCATACTCCACATGTCTTAATTTGATTACTTTTTAATACGATTATGACTTTAGTTGGATTAAAGGGCTATGAAGCCCCCGTCTCAGCAGGGTGTTTTAACACCTCTAGTTTTAAAAAAGTCAGGAAAGTGGGTGAGTCCAACTCTGTTTAGGTGGGAATGTCGAGTGGCGAAAGAGGGAAGGGTTTGCATAAAATAGGAGTTTCAGTTCAAGCACATGCTGATTTTCACAGAGACAAAACAACAAACAGACGCAGGGGAGAAAGACAGTGACTATGTTTACATGGACATCGTTAATCAAATTATTTGCCAAATTATTCATTTGTCAACTTTAACTGCAGTTTGGCACTTTCACTTTCATTTAGGAACATTTCATGCATGCCCCCGTGACAAACGAGATATTGAATGCAAGGAACTGCTGGAAAAGTGTAGTTTTAATGGAATGTTTGATATCGCATGGCGAATGAGAGAAAAAAAAACCCTCCGCATTTCTCTGTAACATAGATGCACTCAGTAGGTACTGTAATAAAGCCGTGTGTGTATAGACTGTCCTGTCACAATATGCCGCGAAAATCCTACATGACGATAATTGTTTGATTAAGGTGTTTACATGCTTACATTTGGGGAGCAGCATTTACAGAAGATCTTTCAGTTCATAATATTGTAGTGATATTAATGTACTGTACTCTAATGTACTGTATTGCAATTCTTCTCCTCCCAATTGTTTTAATTATGGTTAGCAACACAACGTGGCATCTCTCTGCCGTCTGAACACTGTAACAGGTAAAAACAGTCTTCTAAGCTATCAAGCATATTAATGAAGTTGCACCTCATACACAATAGAGTGTGCTGATTGGTTCGAACCTAGTTTTTCTCGTGAATTAATGCTGACAGCTTAAAGATGGCACGTTGTACCTGCCTGTACAGAATTCACACAAGTATCTAATCGCTGTGACATAGCTTCAAAATTTCTTTTCAAACCAGAAGAACGAAATTTCTTGAAGTAACACAAAAACAACAAATTTTCACCTGTTAGCTGAATATATGTGTCCTAATTGTGTTTTTTGCAGCGTGGGACATATATAAATGACATATATATTTGACATCTCAAAAAATGTGTTTTGGTGTTTCGTGACACTTTAAGGTAATCGAAAATCACTGTTCACATGGTAGATACTTAATCAGAGTATTGTCTTAATCGCATTAAAATCGAAATATTGGTGTCCATGTAAACGTACTCAGTATCTACAGGAGGTAAGGTGAAAACTTTTAATAGCAGACAGTTTTTATCAAGTCATAAATAATAGAATAATTTTTTTTTTACTATTTTAGAGGCTGGCTATATTCACACACTGTTGCCAAATAACTGTGTTTAAAAGTGATTTTTGAATGAATGGCCCCCTTTAAAAGCATTCAAATTTCACAAGAGGGCTAGTCATTTAGTCTTTAACTCTATGTGAAGCAAAAACTAAGAACAAACTGATGGGATGTCATTTCAACAAAATCAGCCCAAAACAAAGTTTGTATGGAATTTAAATTTGTTTGTTTTTTTCAGTATTGTGATAATACTGTATAGTGGAGATTTTATTACATCAATAAATGATTCTTAAAACAAATCATTAAACCGCATTTGTCTAAGGAAATGATATAGGTAACACTTTAGAATAATGGTCCATTAGTTAGTGTATTTACTAACGTTACCTAAGTATGAATAATCTTGTAGAGCATGAATTAATCATAGTTCAACATTTACTAATGCATTATTAACATCCAAAGTTGTGCTTGTTAACATTAGTTAATGCAAGAACTAGGACTGTGCAATTAATCGAAAATCCGTTTTCGATTTCGATTTTGGCTTCTAACGATTATGAAAAACCATTAATCGAGATAAACGATTATTCCTTCATATACCGCCCCCTTTCCAGTTGTACACATTTGTTGCTCTGCAAAGCTCAGTTCCACGTGAAAATGAATAAAAGCATTTACTGTAATGTAACTTTTGCAGCACGGGATGCGCATCATTCATTGATGTATGTTCGAAGCATTCATATTTTTAAAAGTGGAAAGAGCACATGCTGTTGTGTGTTTGCGCGCAGCGCTTAGCCTTGGACAGGTTCGGAGACGAGCAGAGCACACACATCTAACGCCATCTTAATGTGAGCGCTTTAATGGTCAAATACATGCACATTTGTGTCAGAGTGCAGTGTTTAGTGATTATTCATATTAACCCTCATTTGTGTAATAAACAAAGAAGTTGACAATCAAAAGACATGTGAAAGAGAAACCATATCAGAGCCGCACTATTCGTAAAGTGACAGCGCGCAATATTCCTGCTGCCGCCTGTTTTTATTAGTAATCAAACATCAAAAGGAGAAAATCCCTCACTGCTCTTGACTGAAGGACTTTTGTAGCAAACTTTATTTACTTAAATTGAAGATGCTTAAAGCACAGTTTAAACATAACAGATTTCAGACTCATTTCTAATAACTGATTTCTTTTATAGTTGCTATGATGACAGCACATTATATTTTACTAGGTATTTTTCAAGATACTAGTATTCAGCTTAAAGTGACATTTAAAGGCTTAATTAGTGTAATTAGGTAAGTCACTGTATAACAGTAGTTTCTTCTGCAGACAATCAATATATATATATATGCTTAAAGGGGTTATTAATATTAAGCTATTAAAATAGGTTTCAAAATATTTAAACCTGCTTTTATTCTAGCCGAAATAAAACAAATAAGCCTTTTTCCAGAAGAAAAAATATTATAGGAAATAATGTGAAAAATTCCCGTTAAACATCATTTTGGGAAATATTTATATATAAAAACAATTCACAGGAGGGCGAATAATTTTGACTTTAACTGATAATCATTTTGAATATCGTGACTACAATTATGACCAAAAAAATCGTGATTGTGATTTTTCCCATAATCGAACAGCCCTAACATGAACTTACATTATTTAACTAAAATAATATCAACTAATGTTAACAAAGACTAATTAATACTGTAATAAATGGATTACTAATTGTTTCTTAATGTTAGTAAATACATTAACTAACAATAACTAATGGACCATTGTTTTTAAAGTATTACCTTGATATATATTGCAGAAAATATAATTTTCACAATACTCAAAAACAATATTGCATATCACATATTTTCCCAGTATTGTGAAAGCCAAAGCACGGAACAAAAAATAACTCATCAGTATGTGAGGGCCTTTAATGCGACAAAAGCTCTAATAATGTGTGGTGCTCTCGTTACCTGGCTGATGTTTTGGATAAAAATTTCTTTCGATTCTTCTCCTGTAGGGTCGGACACCTCAAACGTCTCTCCGAAATCACAGAACACCCGCGAGCAGATCCCAAACACATCACAGCCAATGAACTGCAACAAAAACACATTTACAAGCATCCAAACAGAAAGTTTTATATGTGCGCAAAAGTGTCTGACAATAAACGTACCTTAATAGGAGGCTGGTGAGTGTGACAGAAATTGTTGATTTGTTTCTGTAGGCTCAGCTTTGTTTCCGTTAACACTACACACTAAAACAAGAGTTGGCACATTTTGGTGTGATATCTTATGAACATACAGAACAATCTAAACATTTAACTTTTAGCAATAAAGGTAAAATGTGTTGTTGTGCTTTGAAGGCCAGTCTGGGGACCAACCTGGTATCTCTTCAGGAAACTGAGGTCAGTGCTTTCATCCAGGACATCAGTGGACATAGTGACCTGAACATATGGGTTTAACTCTGCCACTCGTGAATGTACAGCTTCCACCCTAAGAGAGAAATCATGCACCACTTTATTAAAATAGCACACAAAGAATCTGACTACTCATGTAGGATTGTAAGTAAAGATTTATTTATATAGCACCTTTCACTAGGGTTGGGTACCTTTGTAACCGGTATGCACCAGACCGAATCAGCATATAAATTTTGGTGTCTAATTCCCATGCCACTGATGCTGCAACAAGAACGTAAAAGCAGGTCGCACACCAGAAGCACCGCTCGATGACGCGCAACGTTGCGTCACGCAACACCATGAATTTTACAATTCTAAACATATGTTTCTATCAGGGTACACACACTGGCACCGCACGACTCCAGCCACGACTCAGGACACTGTTCATATTTCTGCCGCGCCACGGAGCCCCATCTGAATACTTTCATTTTAAATAACATGCGAATGTGCGCATCTGGTGTGTGATACTTTCAACAGTCATGTTCATGCCGTGTTGCGGCTCTGATCGGCGCAACCGGTGTGTGACGCCCTTAAGAAGCATCATGGGGTGCATCAAAGGCACACATAAGTACGCGTTGTGTCACACCATCTCTCAATATTTAATTCTTAACAGCTTTGAGGGATACGGACACCGTTACCGATGTCAGGCATTTGTTCATGTTGCTTATAGAAGGCAAAGCGCACAGTAAGGCGCATGCGGTGAGCGACTTCCTTCATCAACATGCATGATCGCATTCATCTAATTTGCTTAAACTAAGCGTTCTAAAGTATGGCTATATTTTACAAGCAAGGATTCTGACACACCAACATGCAGCAAACTTATGAAATTTGAGGGCTCATGGAATCAACTTAAAGGTGAGGAATGGACTGTCTTTGACAGCTTGTGACATGATCTGGCAGTTTCAGTGAGTACATTTACATGGACACCAATACTCTGATTTTAATATGATTAAGACAATACTCTGATCAAGCGTCTACCACGTAAACAGTGATTTTTGATTATCTTAAAGGACCACAGACACAAACTGCAGAGGAAGCATTTATAGGCTGGTGACGCAATGACGTTAATGGATCTATGGTCTATAACATGTAACTGGGAATCATGAATGTAACATTCAAAAAGCAACTCATGTAAACATTCATTCGTTCATTCATTTTCTTTTCGGCTTAATCCCTTTATTAATCTGGGGTCACCACAGCGGAATGAACCGCCAACTTATCCAGCACGTTTTTACGCAGCGGATGCCCTTCCAGCCACGACCCATCTCTGGGAAACAACCACACACACTCATTCACACTCATACTCATGTAAACATCTGAATCATATTATTGTCTTATTCAGATTAGGGCAAATCATTAGATCACTGATGTCCATGTAAAAGTAGTCACAAGCCCCAAACCCAGAAAAAAGGTGTTCCCTGATTTTGATGATAGCCTTTCCACAGGTTAGTAGTAAGCTAATGTAATGTTAATAGCATAATGCAAATCTTGCATTCATGCTAACAAACAAAGTATCAAAAGAAATATATTAACGCAATTCAAATATACAAAAACATGAATTGATGTTTACTTTAAACTTATTATAAATATATATTTATATTGTTCAATTATAATGATTAAAAAAATTTGTCTCGGTTCAGGCACAGTTTTGGCACTGGTAACATATTAAAAGTATCGATTTAGCACTGGTTTCGAAATAACCCCAAACGATACCCAACCCTACCTTTTACAGACATTAATAAATAAAATCATGCAATATATGTACAAATAAACAGCCAACATATCAATAATAGGCAGGTATTAAGCAACTAGTTCATAGCAAGAATTGGTCCTTAACCTAAAGTGTTAATGAAAAAATGTTATGTACAAGTAAATATATACAAATATTTTTCCCTCCTCCATTCTATCAAAAAAGGGGTTCATTTCATGTCTTCTTGTTACTAAGATTTAAAAAGTGCACCTTTTCTTCTGGTTATTCACATCCTCTTCTCTGATGAAGAAGTTGGTGCCCAGATCCCAAACTTCACATCGCTTACTGTCATGAAGAGTGACTGCCTGCAAACACAAACATGCAAAATCTCATAATACTGTCATAAAACAATTGAAAAGTAACTCATCAACAAATGCTCCAAGTCAACTATAACAACAAAACAAATATGTTATAGGGCTGTGCGATTTGGAAAATATCTAATTGCGATTTATTTGACAGATATTGTGATTGCGATTAAATTTTATAGTCAAGATTCAGCTCAATAATCTGTATCGCAGCTTCTTACTGCAGTGAGTGTTATTTTTAAAAAAACTCCAACATTTACTAGATTGAGTATCACTGGCAATACTATCAGTTGACTTTTTAGCAAGACATTCCTCATATAGATGCCTTTTGCTATATTTCCTCATGAGCTCTTATAAATTACC
Organism: Danio aesculapii; assembly: GCF_903798145.1. Taxonomy (NCBI): domain Eukaryota; kingdom Metazoa; phylum Chordata; class Actinopteri; order Cypriniformes; family Danionidae; genus Danio; species Danio aesculapii. The sequence continues at coordinate 41,035,887 of NC_079435.1, forward strand.
TGTTTTTATTCGGTGTCTGTGACTTTGAAACCAAAATATTCCCATATTACCGTTGTGCGGTTTTTCTTTGATATTAATTTGTCTGTTAATGCTTCTGAATCCCACTCGTCTGTACTTTTCTGTATGTTTGTTTGTTTGTTTTTATTGTGGTTGTTCCACATAGGCCGCTTGCCCAATTCTGATTGGGCAGAACGAATGTGTCCTCACTCAATTGACTAGTAAGACTATAACACACAGACAGCAGTCACGCATTTGCTCTGGGTGGGAGAAATTCAATAATACATATACATTTCACATCACAGCCTCTTATGATTAGCTAATCGCAACATTTCAAATCGCGATTGCGATTTAATTTCGAGTAATGCCACAGCCCTAAAATAAATACTACATATATATTTAAAAAAGAAAGAGATTGACAAAAGTAAATAAAATAAAAGTCTATATGCGCTAAAGTTCAAAGGATTGATGTGTGTGAGATTTATTGTGGAAATAAATTGTAGTTTTATTTAGCAATAATTACACTGATCACAAGGAATTTCCATTTCATAAATTAGATGTCTTAAACTATTATACATCAAAAAAACCTACATATTATACATCAAAAATCTTGAAAACACACAAATGCAGCTGAAACATTGTAAGAAATGTTTCTAGAGCAGCAAATCGCCATAACGGGATTACTTTTGATGGATCATGTGACACCGAAGTCTGAAGTAATGATGCTGAACATTATTAATATGGCTTTGCCATTACGGGAACAAATAACATTGTAAAATATGTAACTTCAAATAGTTACATGCATATTGCATATATACAATATTTCATAATGTAATAATATCACAGTTCATAATGTATTTTTGACCAATAAATACACCATTGGGGAACAATGAACATAAGAGACCTCATAAAATCGATGAAAATATCTTATTGACCCTAAAAGTTTTAAAAGTAGTGTACTCCATCAGCCATGATATTTAGAACAAAGAAACATTTGACGGGACACACAACCTCATATATTTATGCTAGAGCTGCACTATTCTGGCTATAATGACAATCGCGATTTTTTTTGCTTAAAATAAAGATCACGATTTTCTCACGATTCTGTAGATGTAAAATAAAGCTTAATATGAGTAGGCTATTATTATTGTTATTTCTCAAACATATGATAAAACAACAATAATAATGTTATATGTAGGTCTACTGTTGGTTAAAATGCTCAATTTTGAATAGACTTTGAACAGACTTGAACAGACTTTAACAGTAAAGTGATGACATCAGAACAACTATTCATAATTCTGAAGTTGAATTATTATGTTTGATACATTGCTTGCAATCAGTCATTGACAACATTATTAGACCATGATTTTTACTGATAAAATCAGACATTTGTCATTATCAGATTTCCTCTTGCATTATATTCAACATTATAGGCTACAGTAGTTACACTGACACAGTTAAACACTTATTTTCATGCACAACACTTTGTGTTCGCTATGAAAGAAAATCATATCTAATGCTTGTCGCAATCATAACTCTAAAATGCGATATGATTATTAAATGATGTGCTCTCTTTTGGTTTCATTTTCACAGCTAAGTGCTGTTTATACTTCATGCGCGGCTCTCAAATGTTCACTCTGTGCCACAAACTGAATGTTATTTACAACTTTATTACCTGTTATTCACAGCCTATGCAGGTTCTGTTCACTAAAATAGACGCGAGCGCGTCTATCATTAAGTAGGGTGCGCGCCCACTCTCACTGTGGTAACAGCTTACAATCAGCAACTCATGCCACGTGTGATTTCGCAGCCGCAAATCATTACATGAAGACAGAAATGACAGTTTTGGGTGAATTATACCTTATAAATACAGTATGTGAGACTTTCAACACCATTTGGAGGTGGCCATGTCGCTGAGCAACATATAAAAAAAAGTGTGAAGACTTGTGCGGTTGGCTTTTATTCCCTCCTGAACTTGAAAACATGATTGGCAGAATCGTAGAAATGCTGGATTAAGATCGTCTAGGGGGTCAAATCGAGATTGCAATCTTTTTTCAATTAACTGTGCAGCTCTAATTTATACCATACCAAATATTTTTATATAGTATTGTATAATTTACTTTAATAAATGAATCATTTAAATTTTTTGAAGAATGACAGACACCAAAATGTGACGTCTTTGAGAAAATAAATAAAAATCTCATCAAATTTATCTTACCTTCACTCCTGCCAGAACAATGTTTTTTGCTGTACAACACAAGAGAATATTAATTAGACAAAAAATGGTGTGAAGTTTACATCTCAAAAGACAAGGAAGCAAGGAGCTTATTGGGTTAAATATGCATATATAGAAATCATAAACATCTCAGATCAAGAGATTGTAGAAAAGAGACAGTCACTAAACCACCATGTGAATTATAGCCATTTTAAATTTCCAAACATTGTAAAAACAATTTATTACAAATAAGAATATTTAAAAAGATGGACTGGAATGACAAATTGGCACCACTCACCTATTTCCACTCCAAGTGCTCCCATTCCACTGACAAACACTGTGGACTGGGCCATCTGGTGCATAGCACTGTCCCCCAGCACATACCGCTGCCGACTGAAAACACACACACACACACGTTAGATGAATCTGATTCTGTACAAAACAAAAAGCTAAGCCTGTCTCAGTCTTGTCTTAAACATGCACCTGTACAGAGAGTCATCTATATCCATGGAGTCGGCCATAATGGGAAGGGGAGAGGGGATGTCCAGATGTTCCTCTTTAAGATCCTGTGCGAGAGATAGAAATATCTGTTCAGTGCTCAAGACTCTTTTGACTGATACAATTTGATCTACATTAGCCTTGCATCAACCTGATCAGCTCACTATGAGGATTGATTTGTGCCAAAAAATGAATCGACAGCTTATTACCAACTTGTTTATATAAATGAGTGTATTTTGATGTATATGTTCTCTATTAATGTGGTCTCATTCCATTTATTACGGTAATTTTGTACATCTCCCTTGACTGTCATTTTTTCAGTCATTCTTACTATTGTCCTCACCGGTGTCTTGTTTGGTCATTCTAATTTTAACCTTTACAGACATCTTCTACTGTAGCCTTTTTCAGTCACTGAATCGAATGCCCACGGAAGATCCAACGTAGCGTTTGCACAGTCACACAAAAATGTATTGATTTTTTTTACTACACATTGGCAGCAACGCAGAACACAAGAGCTGTGATTGGTTGGCTTGGCAGAAATGACGAGTTTGGGCAGGGCCAAGAGTAGTGAGAGTAGTACTAAGTTTGTGCCACAAGAGTTAAGTGTCTAGTCCCATGAAGTAGCCCCATATGGATACTTTTGTTTTGTGTTTTCTTTATTTTAAAAGCTGTTGCAGGTTAGCCAGTTCCCACCTCTTTTATTCTTGAATAAATGTGAGTTTGAGCTACTTCAACAGTAGCATTGCATAAATTTCCAATGTGAACTCAAAACCCCACTACCTACTACCTTTTCAGAAATGTTAATCCCAGAGCAGCATGGACATAATGCAGAAGTATAAATGCTCACAAAAAGGGCTGCACATGCACAATATTGAGAAAGTCTAACATTGTGATATTTTGTTTTGTTGTGATATATATTGTGAATATATCTTCACCAGGTTATTTAAATGGCTCTATTTGAAAATATTTCTTTAATTTAGATCAAATGGGACAACCAAGTCTTTTACTATGCAGTGAATCTCCATAAAATACAATGAATTACAAGCATAAATAAATAACAGAACAAAAAAATGAAATAAACAGTGCAATTACAAAAATAGAACAATCAAAAGCAAAACAACATCTTTATCTGTCTTTAACTTAATAATATCTTTATCTTTTAATCATTAATAAATAATGTAATCCTGTTATGTGACTATTGCGGATACACACATTGCGATATCGATGCTCAAATGATATATTGTTCAGCTCCACCCACATTTGTGTGAGCTACTTTAAAGATATGCACTAAGGGGTACAGTGAACATTCGACGAAGAAGTATAAATCAGCCCTTACTGTAACTCTTTACTGTCTTTTTGTATTGTGGTCTTTTTGTGCGTTATTGTGCTTCTCATGTTTTTCAGCTGTTCTTAAGGTAACCTTTTACTGACATTTTCTGATGTCTGCAGTCAAGCCTTTACAGTCATTCATACTAGGACTGCACATTATATCATTTCAGCATCGATTTCGCAATGTGCAAATCCACAATAGACACATCGCACAATCTGCAATGTAAGTCCAGTTTAAGATCAGTCATAGCTTAATCATCCATTAGGATATTTGAGTGGGAATATAGTTGACCAGGAACCACATAGTGAAGTTTAATCTTAAAAGGTTGAATGTTTTTCATTTGCTTGTTTGCTTTGTTTTTAAGGCCTATGACTGTGAGATTTCAAGTGTATTTAAACTATTTGCGTTAAGTGTATTTAAACTATCTAACATTTTAACAAAGATCGTTTATTTTTTATACGATAAAGATGATGAAGTGGGTTTTTTTTACATTTGATTATTTAATTTCTGTACCTGAATATAGGGCTGGTTGATAAAATTGGTATTGATATTTATTGACCAAACACCATTGTCAATACCAATAAAAAAGATTTGGTATGAAGTTTTGGTATGAAGCGCTGTAGTTTTAATAAAATGTGGCTGCTGAGTGCACGCCTTGGAAGCAGTGCCAATAAGTTTAGGGTGTAGGTTTGCATTTCCAATGAAGGCAGTGCACATGTGACTTGCGTTCATTTTCCAGGCGCACCTAGTTGAAAAACATCTAAACTTTTCCAAATGCCACAAGAGCACCACGATTCATGCAAGCAGAACTAACCAATCTGTTTACACTTTGATTGGACTATACACATTTCAGTAATAATGGTAGACTAATTACCTCAGATGAACAAAGTGCATCCAAACACTTCCGGACTTTTTACTTTTCTTTATAAACTTGTCATCCTCTGAGAAAATGCTTGATGGTCGCTTAGTTACGAGAGATGCCAGGGCAGTGCGAGAGCAAAGCCCATTGAAATGGTCAAGGAAACCACTCGCTCACACTTGCCACTTCATGTCAGAATAACAACACATGTGAAAATGAGTGCCGTATAGCAGCAGTGAGGAGATTGTAAATAAAAAAGGATGTAAGGATGTCGTAAGAGGGGCTTTTTGGTTTCTTTTATTGTACATCCCAGCCACTAGCTCCCCATGTGAAAGATTTTTTAGCATAGTGGGTAATATAGTCATCTAACTTCACAATTTGTAATGTTGCAATATGTATTTGAATAATGATGGCTTGTTCCTTTAAAGCTTAGATTTGATTATCATAATTTCTTTTGTTTACAGAGTTTGAGGTTTACTATATCATTATTGTTGACATCTTACAGATGATGATCTACCTTTACAATTGCACACACTTTGTAAAATTTTATTTATCAAGTTTCAGAGTCTCTTTAACACTTAACACTTATGTTTATTTTATTATAAAGAGATTAGATATTTTGTTTAAATATTTTTGTTTTTGACTATCAAAACTATTTGTAATGTTGGTAAATAAAAAATCCTAATATTCCTAAATGTATTGGTAATAAATATTCAATAATTATCAATATCGAATGATATGAAACATATCGTGATCATTTTTTGCAATATCACCCAGCCCTAACTGAATACAGTCCAGAAAACACAATATGTTTAATTTATGCAGATTATTCGTCCTACAAAATCATCCTAGTCAATATAAAATTATAAATTTTCCTTCCAAACTGAGCTATAGAACTCATCTGGTAAAATTAAATTCATATTGCAATATACATTGCAGAAAAAGATAACAACGCAATCAGTTTTTTTCCAATATCGTGCTGTCCTAATTCATACTGTTATCTTTTTCAATCCTTCCTACTTTTATCCTTATAATAGTCAAGTATTGTTGGCCCTAACTAACGTCTTGTTCCGTCATTTTTAATGACGGCTCTTCACTGTCATTTTGTAATGTTGTCTATTTTGGTCAGTCTTACTGTCATCCTGACTGCAGTCTTGTTCTACCACACTTCCTGTCATCTTTTAAAGTCATTATTAGTGTCTAATTTTTTGTCAACTTCACGGTCATTCTTACAGCACTGTTCTTTTAATAATTATTAAAGACTGAGTCGAAGATGAGCTTGTTAGCATCCACATTAGCGACCACAAATGTCTAAAACACTGAATGTGTGAAAAAAATGTTGACATAAAAGTCATATCTACCACTGTCTGAGAAAGAATTAAACAACTAAAGGTCAATGTATGCCCAAACATGACACAATTCAGATAATTTTATTCAGATTTCTATTTTTACATATGCAGGAAGACCTCCATAAATGTCAAAACCAGACTACTGTGAGTAGGACAGAAGAACATATAAAACACTTTATATTAACAAGTGACTATGAACAAGGATACATATTCAGTCAAAAGCACAGAGTAGTTTCATTTTTGGCACAAATGTAAAATCCTACATGAGCGGTTCAGGACTGTCAGGTTTAATTGATTCATACAAAAGAACGAATTACTGACAAATTTCTATAGATGCGTTTTAAAATCTAAATAAAACATATTCACAACATAAACCATGACTTTTAAGATTGTATTATTTTCTCTATATGTATTTTTTTTTCCAAGCTTGAACCACACAAAGAAATATCCCTGACACGTCCTAGTTTTCTATGAGCTCTGGAGCCTTGAATGACTAGACAGTTAATTTTGTCTGCAGTGAAATGTAAATTTTAATGGCACCTATGGCACACATATCATAGTTTTGAATGGCACATATTTCCTCAATTAATAGCCCAAGCATTATGATTTGAAAAACTATTTGTTTGAGCAGACACACAAACACACACATGAAACATGCTCATAAAAACATTCAAATAAAAGCGACAGCATCTGAACAGATCTAAATCAGAATATAATACACAAAATCAGGAAAAAAATACACCTCGTATCTAACCGAAGAACATGTCACAGATTCATCCATTTATCATTCCGCTTAATGCTTACTCATATCTATATATCATTAGCACACCGGCTAGCTGAACTCTTCAGTGAATTAGTCTATCTGTTTAACTCTAAGAACATCAAGAAAATCTGCAGGCACGACTCTGCATAATGTGCCTCTACGGCGGCGGTGGCTTGTTTTCAGCCAGTCGAGGTATAAAGTAATGTCTGGAGTGCAGAAAGAGAGCAGTGAATTAGCTACCTGTCAATGTGCGCGAGGAACGGGAGCTGCTCACTTCTTCTACTGCGCGTGTGCGGAGCCGTTTCGTGATGGGAAACTCTCTACCGCCACCTAGTGGAATGGGTTACACCGAATGAGAACGAGATTTTGATAAATTTACTTTAAAGTAAAAATGACTAATATTTGTACTAGAAACAAAATAATGACTTGCAAAAAATAATAAATGTACACACAATATAAAATTAGAGCTCCTCCTGGTCCAGCCGAGACACGAACTAGCAACCTGTGAGGCAACAGTGCTAACCACTGAGCCAATGTCCCAACTGTTGTCATCAACTTGGTCAATAACATCCACTAGTAGATGTTTTCCACAGCCCATTAAACTGCTTGCAATGATTGTGCAAACTGACATTAAGTATCATGAAGGTTGTAAAGTAACATTACAAATACTCAAATTACTGTAATTGAGTAGTTTTCTCAACAATTGTAATTTGTTTAGTTTTAAAAATGTGTACTTTTACCTTGCCTCGAGTACATTTTTAGTGCGGTATCGATACTTTTACTCCACTATTTTCCTTCAACATGCAGTCACTACTTAGTTTTTTCCACTCAGTAGAAAAATCATTCCTGTGATTCCTGTCAAATCAAATCGCACATAGAAGTAAAGAGGTAAATCTAATCCTAATGAACAACCTCGAGACATGGGTGATTTATAATTGCAGAAAACTGTTTGGAAGCATTAAAAGCGTCCAAGAAAATGTCCAAAATCATCACACGCAATCACCCAGAGATGTTTAGATGCATGTCACTGATGACAGATGTTTACTGTACGATGACCAAAATGGCCTTAAACACTCAGCAAGCAAAAGACCACAACATGACATCAAATTAGCGTTGTACCCCAACGCTGTGGGGACATTGCATTTTGTTTGGAAATTAAAATCGTGTTGATGTCAGAACTAAATGTCAGGTTGACGTTACTGTCCAACAACCTAAACCTAAAATCAACCAAATATCAGCGTCTAATGACGTTACAGTTTTACGTTGTGTGGACGTTACCACTATGACGTCTATCAGACATTGGGTTGCCATACCTGAAGAATAAAAGTCAGTATTTGACATCAATATAATGTTGGTTTAAGACATCGGCTTGATGATGGATTTTGGTCACTTTCTAACACAACTTAAAATCAACCAAATGTCAGCGTCATCGACGTCGTTATTGGACAATGGACATCAAAATAAGATTGTTCTTAGACGCTGACTAGACATTGAATATTGGTCACCTGACATCACAACCTAAATCTAACCTAATATTAACATCTTATGGCGTTGTGTGCCTGCTGGGAAATAACTAAATGCACTACAGAATGTTACGTTTACACACATCCACAAATTACATGTAAATGCATCAGCTTTTTACAGCATAATACTCACTACTCACTACTCTAGTGTACTCTTCAAAGGTCTAATCATACTTTGAGTAATATTTACAGTACAACAGGTACTTTTACTCTACTTGCACTACGTTTTTAGGCAACTAATTGTACTTTTCTTATGTGTGATTTTTCAGTACTCTTTCCACCACTGAAAGAAGAGTGTGCAAAATCTTTACACACAATGAGCAAGAGAGTGCTTAGACTACATGTCACTGATCCCAGCAGACACACAATGTAATAAAACATTAATTTTAGGTTAGATTTTAGTTGCCATCGTCTAAGGACAATGTTATTTTGACATCCAGTTATATTGGTAACATTAAGCTGTAACATCATTAGATGTTGATATTTTGTTGTTTAGGGGTTGATTGGAAAGTAACCAAAATGTAAGGTCTGTCTGATGTTCAACATTGATGACGGTCTGAAGTTTGGTTACAACAAGTTAAACAAGTTTCCCTGTACAATGAAATTCTTACTTTGCCGTCCACAGTGAAGTCACACACACACACACACACACACACACACACACACACACACACACACACACACACACACACACACAGAGAGAGAAGTGACAGTATATATATATATAAATATCTATGAATGTAAACAATATATAATACTGATTGTGGAGCAATGTAAACAAATGTAAACAATGTATAGTAGTTGTTTAAAATTGCGCTTATTATGCAAAAAGTGCCTAGTGCAATTAGCTTATGTGCAAACAACAGTATAATAGCCAGAGCAGATTGAGTGCAATTGTATACATTATTAGTGCAAATGGAGAATATAGTGTGCTACTGAGTAAAAAATGAAACAGTTTATGTCAACTGGCTATCCTTCTTTTTACACATATTTTGAGTACGATTTACAACAGACACATTTATTTGTGTATGATTTTTCAGTACTCTTTCCACCACTGAGGATCATTTTATTTATTTATTTTTTTATCATAAACACTAATTCACTGGTTTGTAGCACAATTTTTTTTACAAATACTGTTATGTTTCTCTTCTATTTTCCATGGCACACAGAAAATACTTCATCATACCACCAGGAAATGGAAGAAAAAGTACTTGCCCATTGTATCAAAATACATTGTAGGGAATTTAATAAATGGTGTGTGTATAGGCCTAGAGTGAGTACACACTTGTCAAAAATGCTGCAATAAATATAAACTTGATTTTCAGAGTGTCTCTCTAATCTGTATCGGGTTACAGCACAAGACTGTGTGGTCTAGTCAAAAGTACAAAAAAGTGTGTTGACAGAGAGAGCTATCAAACACTGACCGACCAGAAAACTTCTTTTCACACACACACATACTGACACGCACAAATTTATAGGCTAATGACTGCTAAATCCCTTTTCCACAGGTTGGTTTTATATGGTAGTGTAAAGTGTTGGACTATTTCAATATTCATTGTTTTTCATACAGCTTATTTACACATCTAGAGCCCCTTGATTAATGATTGAAACAAAATCAATGCCAATAGCCTATCAGAAATCGAGACACATCCATGCCTTTTGTCATTAGTTGTGGTACTTTGGAATGTTAAAACAAATAAACAAAACATATTAATCCTACATATTTGCTCTCTGGCTCGTGAACTGGACAAAGACCACCCATTCGTCTCCTCCCCCTAAACTGTCCACAAAGACACACACACACAGCACCTGCCGCGTCTGTCCTCCTAAACTCAGACTCTCTCCATTGACTGACACTGTTGTTAGTAATGTGGTGCAGCAGAACAGCGCTCGGGAGACTACAGAGAATCGCCCCCTGTACCGTGACCGGACTTCACCGCGCGATGTCCGCGTTACCAAAAGTGTATGTTACCCGCAGGGTCCCGCCAGACGGACTGGACATTCTGCGAAAATCCGGACAGTAGGTTGAAGCAACTTTTAAAAAGTCTGTGCTGTTTTTGTTTTTATTTTTATATATATTTTTTTGTTGTTGCCTGAAATGCGTTATTTTCCTATGTCCAGTGTTTATAATTTGACTACTCGTAATTAAGCAACACATCAATACATTATTAATTGTTGGTTTATTATTAATTAAATGGACAACACCTTTGATTTAGTATCCAGACTTCTGCACCATTTATTCATCTTAAAAAATGGCTATGCATAAGAACTTTATTTAGCCTATCAATTTACTGTTTATTATGTAGGCTATGTTTTTTATTGCCAATGTCAGTGTGGGTAATTTTTCTTACAAAACCAGATCCTTTGATTATATTATGCTATATGGTCTCTATAAAAAGCCTGTGGACTGACTTTTTGCAAGGTGGTCTGATCGTTTTGCTGGAAAAAAATCAAAAGGGATGCAACGGTTATGCACACTCATAAATTCTAAATAAAAAAGAAATGCTTATTTCATGTTGAAGAATCAACATATTGGTGAAAAATGGTTCTATATCATGCAAATAATAGAAAAAACATATGAATTAAAGGTGTTGTTAGGCTAAGCCCTTTTTTATTAATTCTAGTAGCCAATTACTCTTAATTAAGTCTCCACTTTCCTTCCTAACTGTACTCTCTCTCTCTCTCAAAAAAAAAATGTACTAATGCTTAGCTTCTTAGACTTTACACACCTGAAACTTGTCTATAGCACTTGTTCACTGCTGCTCTTATAGTTGTGTAAATTGCTTCCTTGTCCTCATTTGTAAGTCGCTTTGGATAAAAGCGTCTGCTAAATGACTAAATGTAAATGTAAATGTAATCACTGATACTTTCCCTTATGAATTGGTCATAGAGATGAACTGCTCTGACAAAAATAAACCTGCTTGTTTTGTTATTAAGTTTGAGTACAGACATTTAACCCTTATTCAGCAAAAGACTGCTGAAATATCACTAATGCAATCCTAATGTTTTTGATGAACTTTTCAGGGGCCTTGGCCCAAATATCAAAGTACCTACAATCCCAACCCTATTTTTTTGTTTTCCAAATATTCGGTGCTACTGTAATTTACTAAAATTGAAAAATACATTTTGAGATTTAATTTTCATATTTACATATGCAACATGGCAACAGTGAAGTTTAGCCATTCGAGATTTTAATAAGGTACATATTTACTAAAGACTAGTTCAACATGTGGCAACTGGAACCTCTGCTCAGCTGAAGATAAGAGGGGAAGAGAAAGTTAATTAAAAACCTTCCACCCACTAGTTGAGCATTCTCATTTTGAACACAGGAAGACTTAATAAGATAAGATTTTGATTCAATCAATAAAAGAATTTGAATTCAAGTAATTTGCGAATCTGCCATTTCACTCTGTTTAAAAGGATAGTTCACCCAAAAAAAAAAAAATACCTCAGTTTATATTCACCCTCAAGTGGTTCCAAACTCTTCTCAGTTTAGTTATTCTGTTAATCACTACACTGTAAAAAAATCCTGGTTGCTTTAATTTTTTAAGCTGAATAAAATTAACCTTATGAGTCCATTGAATTTATATTATGTTAAACTGACTTAAAACAGCTAGCGTAATTTTGTTAGAACATGATTAACTTAGTTAAATAAGTTGCTATGAACTAAAAACAAATGCTGTCAGGTCTAATTAATCATAGAATTTTTTTACATTGTAAAGAAGATATTTTGACAAAACCTCAAAAATGTTAACCATTGACATCCATAGTAGGAAAAACAAATATTATGTCAGTCAATGGTCACCAAGGTTGACAAGTGAAGGGTGAGTAAACAATGACAGATATTACAGTTTTGGGTGAACTATCCCTTTAAAACAGCTCTCTTCTCACTTTATTTTCTCACTCTTCATAAACTCTCAATTTCTGCCCACACAACCCCAGAGTGCAGTTTGAGTTGTGGGACTCTGATGACCCCGTGCCCCGAGTTGAGCTGCTGAACAAGGTCAAAGGTTGTGATGGGATTCTGTGTGTACTTACAGAGAAGATTGATGCACAGCTTCTGGACGCGGCAGGTTAGCTTTCATGATTGTAAGACTGAAAACAAAGTGAGGAAAAACCACTGACGTATCGAATGCATGTTTCTCAACAATTCAGGTCCAAATCTGAAAGTCCTCAGCACCATGTCAGTGGGCTATGATCACCTTTCTCTCGAGGAGCTTAAGAAAAGGTCAGTTGATTGTTCTTTTCTCACTCTCATGTTGCTCCAACATCCTGAGACCTTCCATCATTATTGGAAAAAAGAAAGATATTTTAGATGAAATATCCTCTATATACAACAACAGTCTGGAGATGTTCACAGACCAGAAAAGGAACCAAAAACACTGTCGAATTGCATTTGCCATAAGTGGTTCAACTGTAATCTTACAAAGCTCTAAGAATATTTTTGAAAAAAAAAACATTGTTCACCTACACTACTTGACAAAAGTCTTGCCGTCGATCCCAGTTGTAAGAGCAACAAATAATAATTGACTTCTAGTTGATCATTTGGAAAAATGGAAGAAGGTAGACTTCTCCAGTGAATCATCTGTTAAACTGCATCCCAATCATTACAAATACTGCAGAAGACCTTTTGAAACCTGCATGGACCCAAGATTCTCACAGAAATCAGTCAAGTTTGGTGAAGGAATCACCAAATCATGGTTTGGGGTTACATTCAGTATGGGGGCGTGTGAGAGATCAGCAAAGTGGATGGCAACATCAACAGCCTCAGGTATCAAGACATTTGTGCTGCCCATTACTTTACAAATCACAGGAGAGGGCAAATTCTTCAGCAGGATGGCACTCATTGTCATACTTCAGCCTCCACATCAAAGTTCCTAAAAGCAAAGAAGGTCAAGGTGCTCCAGGATTGGCCAGCCCAGTCACCAGACATGAACATTATTGAGCATGTCTGGGGTAAGATGAAGGAGGAGGCATTGAAGATGAATCCAAAGAATCTTGATGAACTCTGGGGTCCTGCAAGAACGCTTTCTTTGCCATTCCAGATGACTTTATTAATAAGTTATTTGAGTCATTGCAGAGATGGATGGATTTAGTCCTCCAAGCTCAGGGGAGTCATACACAATATTAACTATTTTTCCACTGCACCATGACTTCATATTCTATATTGTACATTATTTTGGTTTAGTGATAAGACTTTTGTTTAAGCAAAGTCAGACTTTACTGTCCTAATTAAATATCAAGGCATTATCATGTTTTATTTAGGTAAAATAAGCATAATCTAGAATCTTTGCCTTTCATATAAGCCACTTCTGATATCAAATGATCAACTAGAGGTCATGTTGTTATTTGTTGTTCCTAAAACTTGGATAGGCAACAAGACTTTTGTCAGGTAATCTATATCTTCTCTTCCTCGTCAGGTCAGGGTACACATGTGCTATGTCCAGTACGGTGTATTTAAAACCCTGACTTGACACGGAAAACAGGTCAACAAAATAGTTTTACTGTTTCTTGGTGCACAAAAGTGTTCTTGGAGCGTCATTTGATTATAGTTGAACCCCCAAAGTTACAGGGAATGGTTTGAATGTTTTTGATTCCCTTTTTGGACTGTATATGGAGGGTCAGAGAGCTCCTGGATTTCATCTAAAATAGAATGATATGAGTGTGAGTACTTGACTGAATTTTCCTTTTAAGGTGAAGTAATCCTTTTTGTTTTCGTAAAATTGGTTAATGTGGGCTTGTGTGTTTTTTAGAGGAATCCGTGTTGGATATACACCTGAAGTCCTGACCGATGCTGTGGCTGAACTGACTGTTGCTCTGTTACTCGCCACATCCAGAAGACTCATTGAGGCCACGCATGAGGCTAAAACGTATTTAAACTAACCATCAATATTCACACATTTGGTGGTTAATCATGCACTGAGATTTGTTGTTGTGTTTAGAGGTGGCTGGGGAACTTGGAGAACTATGTGGCTGTGCGGTCATGAACTGGCAAACAGTACGGTTGGCATCTTGGGACTTGGGAGGATTGGTAAGAAACAGGATGACCATATATGAGTAGTTGAATCACTTACTAGTTTAGGATGTTGATTAACAATTTAAAGCACAGGTCTCAAACTCGATTGCTGGCTGTGGCATGCACAGCGCTGTTACCAAGTTACCTGAGTACTATTTTCAGGTGCAGTGTAATATCATTTTGCCTGATGCAATGTTGGTATGGCAGCAAAGTTCCTTGATTTTTATGCCAGATTATAGTTCCTAGAACCGTACTCCTAGAAAGTAGCAAGAGTCAAACTTTAAATAGGAAACTTATTAAAACTATTTTTTGGAAATTTTTGAGGGAGATGCTAATGGTCTAATCTGATTTAATGGTTTATGCTAAGCTTAGTTGTCCAGAGTGCAGCCATACCCGGAAATTGGATTCATAATTCATGGATTTAAAAAATGGTAAAATGTAACAGTTTGAGAGGCCGTTCACATATCATGTCTAAAAAGTGTGTGGAAAACAGTCACGCCTCCATGTCATCTGTCGTTGCTAGGCCACCGTTTACTTGGAGGATGACAAACTGACAAAACATTGCTGCAGCTCTGATACAAGTTTAATTTATGGAAAAAATGAACAAGCACTTCAGTGTTTGTGTGTTCTGTGTTTGTCTGAGGTAATAAGTCTACTGAAATGTGTATATTCCATGTTAGTTCTTGTCAGGTCACTCGCGGTGCGCTTGTGGTTTTCTGAAAAGTTATGATGTTTTCAACTAGGTGCACCTAGAATACGCAAGTGCGTTGCTCCCAATTTACGCAATAAGTAAACGGCCCTTAACTTTGTAGTGACTTCTAAATTTAGCCTATTTCCAAAAAAGTAGGGTGTTCCATTAATGAAAAGATTGCAAATTTAAACACTATTTTAGAAAACTTGTAGTACAAAAATGTTTGCAAGTATTAATGTAATTGTCATATGAAAGTATGTGTCTGCTACTATTGTCTACTATTATTTATTTATTTGTAAATTTGTTGGTGTTTTGTGTGTGTCTGCTGAATAGGTGTTGCTATTGCCGAACGTCTGAAGCCATTTAAGGTGAAGAAGTTCATCTACACAGACGTGGAGCCAAGAACTGAGCTTGCGAACATGATAAATGCAGAATATGGTAGGAAGAACCTTAAAATTTGTTTCGATGGCAGTTCAGTTCCTTAACAAGATCCAAGTAATCTTATATTTCATGTTTGTACATATATATCTTGCTGCATCAACATATTTTAACAGGTATTTGTTGCACTTTTATATTTTTATTTATGCTGTGAATTATGTTTACTGCTGTAAGCCAATTTGGCCCTTGAGGACATAAAGAGATTCCAATCCAATTAAATCCAACCTTTCCAGAAATTTAGTGAGAGTTTACGTTACTATTGCACGTATTTACTGTGCAATAATTATGTGCAATACTTTTTCATACGCACTTGTACACAGCACCTTATATCAATATACAATGCAATACCTTCTACATTTGCACTTGTTCACAGCACCTTATAACCTGTATATTATAACAATCTGTACATACAACTCAACATCCAGGTTTCTTGACTAACCGCATCTGTTTAATGTTCATCATTTTTATTAAATTTTTTTCATATTTATTTTGTGTTGTCACTTTATGTACACTGGAAGCTTCTGTAGCCAAAACAAATTCCTTGTGTGTGTGAAGCACACTTGGCAATAAAACTGATTCTGATTCTGATTCAGAAATGAAATGTGTGTTTATGTTTGTGTGTTTAGTGTCTTTAGATGAACTGGCCAAGCAGTCGGATTTTCTGGCCATATGCTGCGCTTTGACTCCAGAGACTCATGGCATCTGCAATTGGAATCTCTTCTCCAAGATGAAGAAAAATGCCATCTTCATCAACACGAGCAGGTAATACTAATACATTCTGTTTAGTGTTGTCTAAAAATATAGAAATGGATTTTCTTCAAGTATTAAAATAATAAAAAGTGTTATAAGACTTTAAAAAATACACATTTGAATGTGTCCTGTTTAAATGATTTATTTTTTAATCATTTCAAATATAATAGAAATTAGGCAAAATGGGACCTCTCTTATTATAATTTTTAAAAACTGTATTTACAAATTTTACTTTGTGTGCTTCAACTGAAACTGAAATTCAACATTGACACTGGAACTGAACTAAATTAGTTTTAATTTAGGTAGAACTACACCAGAAATACTGATAGGGCTTCTATGTTAAGCTTTTTGGCAAGCTAATTTATGCTTTAATTACAATTGTTATTTGTTAGTTTCATGTAAAAATAATGCTATCAATACAATTTGAATTTTATTGGAAAACGTAAATATATAAATGTATAAAACTATATCTGTGTGTGTAAATGTATGTAAATATATAATGGTACTAAAAGTAATTAAAATACATTTGTCAAATATGTGTAAGTTCAGTTTATTTGAATTACTTTAGCATTAAGGTTGTAATATAGCAATTTTACAAATTAATCCAGAAAATTAATGAAACTGATGAGCAGGCAGTTGTTGTTTTTTTGCCTTTAAGTCCATGAAAAACAAGACCCAATATACAGTGCTAAAATATTATGAATATATTGATTTTGGAGTTTTAGCAATATTATAAAATACACATTTATGCAAGTATTTTGAAATGTCAGTAAACTTAACAGATGATGTCCCGATGATGATAAATCATCCCCATTAATAATAATAATAATAATAATAATAATAATAGTTTACTCACATTTGTTCTAAAGCTGTTTGTCTTTCTTTTTTCTGTTGAACAGAAAAGGAAGATATACGTCAGAAATCATTGACTTTCATAGTATTTCTTTTCTCTACCATGGGTGTCAATAGTTACTGGTTCACAACATTCTTCAAAATATCTTCTTTTCTGTTTAACAGACTAAAAGTCTGTCTAAAAACTCTTAAAGGTTTTAAAAAACTTCAGGGTAAATAAATAGTGAGTACATGTCCATTTTTGGGTAAACTATCCCTTTAACCTCTGATAAACAACAGAATCGTACTTCGAATTACAAAAAAAGTATTATTACTTGTCTATAATAAATGGCCTAGGACCTCAATACTGTCATGGATTGGTCAGGCTCTCACGACCCCCACTCACGAAGATCACCATCACCTGACTTCTAATGAGCACACAGCTGCATCACATTCACGAGCACCAGATAAAAGCACAGCACTCCAGTCGCTCATTGTCCGGGCTCGTCTCGACGAAAGCGGACAACTGAGCGACCACTCAGCGTAGTCATCCTCAGCTAAAACAAACGATTTACTTACCTGTTCTCTTTGTATTCCTCCTAGTCTTCCTGGTCCTCCCGAATCGTCCTGTCTTCCAGTCCTTCCAAGTCTGTGTCATCCTCTGTCAGCTGTATCTGGTGTGTGCTGTCCATCCTCGTGTATTCCTGTTACCCAGCCACGGAGGAAAAGACCCCAACATCATTCCTGATCCTCCTGGCTATCCTTCATGTGCTCCTTGTTGTCATTTAATAAACACCCTAACGTTTCCTTACCTCTGTCTCCTGTCCGCTTCATAACAGAAGCCCGGACCAATAACGACGACAACATGAGCACCCCCGATCACTTACAAGAGCTGGTGGACCAGTTGAAGCGGATTCTACAGCCACCAGCTCCACTTTCCAACGCACCACCAGCACCGAGCACTTCCGCCTCCACAGTTTCTTCTTCGGCCCTTCCTTCCAGTCCCATGGCCCGACCAGCGCCCTACTCAGGCGGAGCGGGGGAGTGCAATGGTTTTCTGTTACAATGTTCCCTCATATTCGAAATGCAACCTTCTCTATATCCCACAGATAAGTCGAAGATCGCCTACATCGTATCTCTACTCTCTGGACCTGCACTTAAATGGGCTGAGACGATCTGGAACCAAGCCGGGCCGGTCATGAATTCCATCACTACCTTCACGGAGTATTTCAAAGAGGTGTTTGGACGTTCTGATGGGGAAGTAGCCGCTGGAGAGCAGCTGTATCATCTAAAGCAAGGTACTCTATCTACACAGGAATATGCTCTCCGGTTTCGCACTCTAGCAGCTGCAAGTGGATGGAATGAGAGATCGTTGTTGACCACGTACCGGCTCGGCTTGGAACCCACTCTCCGAATCCAACTGGCCACATTAGATGATACAATGGGTCTGGAGAGATTCATCCAACATTCTCTCCGATGTTCCGATCGTCTCCGTTCCTATCAACAGGACACCATCACCCCCTCGTCTGCACTCCTCCAATCGCCTGAGTCAACAGCCTCTCCAGAACCAGAACCCATGATAATAGAGTCTGGAAGACTGACATCAGCGGAACGACAGAGGAGGCTGACCCGGGGTCTGTGTCTATACTGCGGTGTCAGTGGACACACCCGTATGGAGTGTCCCCTTCGTCCCATTCGGACTTCAGTGAGTGTATTCAGTACGAATATTGAACAATGTAAACCACTTACTACCACCGTACAAATAACTACTGCCTCTATTTCTCTCCTTGTCACAGCCCTCATCGACTCCGGGTCAGCAGGGAACTTCATCTCCCAATCCCTCTGTCGTCAACTCCACCTCCGTACTGAGGCGTCCTCGCACATATACCAGATACAACCGATAACCCAGTGCACTCGATCTTCGACCCGTATCCATCGACAATGCGAAGACATCCTTCTTCAAGTGGGGTTGTTACATCAAGAGAGGATTCAATTTCTGGTTCTGGAGGGTGCAAATATGGACATCATTCTAGGGCGCCCGTGGCTGGTGAAGCACGATCCCATCATCTCTTGGGGCACAGGAGAGATAAAGAAATGGGGATCTGGATGTACATCTGCCTGTTTTCCAAATCTCCCTCTTCAAGGTCGGAACCCCATTTCTTTGTTTGCAACATCGGTCGAGAGCCCTCCTGAGAAGCAGTCTATCCACATTCCTAAGGAGTACAGCTCCTTTCAAGATGTCTTCTGCCCCAAGAGAGCTTCCCAGCTACCGCCGCATCGGCCATGGGACTGCGCGATCGACCTAGTTCCAGATGCCCAGTTGCCAAGAGGTAGGATCTACCCGCTCTCGCTTCCAGAGAATCAGGCAATGGAAGATTACATAAGGGAGGCTCTGAGTCAGGGGTACATACGTCACTCAAAATCACCAGCCGCCTCAAGCTTCTTCTTTGTGGCCAAGAAGGACGGAGGGCTGCGTCCATGCATCGACTACAGGGTCCTAAATAACGGTACAGTAAAATACCGATATCCCCTTCCTCTGGTACCAGCCGCTTTGGAACAGCTCCGCGAAGCTAAAGTCTTCACTAAATTGGACCTCCGCAGCGCGTATAATCTGATAAGAATACGTGAGGGGGACCAATGGAAGACAGCATTCGTGACCCCTACTGGCCACTATGAATATGAGGTCATGCCTTACGGTCTGGTCAATGCCCCCTCCGTATTCCAAAACTTCATTCATGAAGTTCTCCGGGAGTTTCTTCACCACTGTGTAATAGTGTACATAGATGACATCCTCATTTACTCCCGGAGTGAGGCCGAACATCGCCAACACGTTGCGGAGGTCCTACACACATTGAGAGAACATCACCTCTACCTCAAAGCGGAGAAATGCTCATTCCACCAGAAGTCGATTCATTTCTTGGGATACATCATTGACCAAACCGGTATACGTATGGATGGGAAGAAAATTGAGGCTGTTCTATCCTGGTCAGAACCCACTTCCATTAAGGAGCTCCAGAGGTTTCTTGGGTTTGCTAACTTTTATAGACGGTTTATCAAGGACTACAGCAGGATTACATCACCTCTCACTAATCTCCTCAAGGGTAAACCCAAAGGACTGGAGTGGACCAAAGAAGCAGCCGCAGCCTTCCGCCTTCTTAAGAAGGAGTTCACAAGGGCCCCACTCCTGACTCATCCTGACCCAAATCTTCCTTTCGTGGTGGAAGTGGACGCATCCACCACCGGCGTCGGGGCAGTATTATCTCAACATCATGATACACCGCCCCGACTGCATCCCTGTGCCTATTTCTCTCGGAAGTTGAGCCCGGCGGAGCAGAATTACAGCATAGGAGACAGGGAGCTTCTAGCAATCAAGCTAGCCTTGGAGGAGTGGCGTCACTGGTTGGAGGGAGCCAAACATCCGTTCCAGGTGATCACAGATCACAAAAACCTCCAATACATCAAAGAGGCCAAGAGACTATGTCCACGTCAAGCCAGATGGTCACTTTTCTTCTCACGTTTTGATTTCTCCATTTCCTATCGTCCAGGACCCAAGAATCTAAGAGCAGACGCTCTCTCTCGTTTACACGAGCATCACGATCATGAAGAACTCCCAACGAAGATTCTTCCCGAACACATCTCCATTTGTCCGATCACCTGGAACGCTCCTCCAGTCGTTGCCACTCCGGAAGCCCCTGCTCCGCCGGGATGCCCTCCTCATCGGCAGTTCATACCACCTGAACACCGGGTAGATCTGATCCACTCCTTACATACCTCGCTAGGCACTGGACATCCAGGGATCAACAATACTCTCTCGCTAGTATCCCAACGATTCTGGTGGCCAAACATGGCAAGGGATGTGAGGCAATATGTTCAGGGCTGTAAGGACTGTGCCCAATCCAAGAGCCCACGTCATCTACCCGCTGGAAAGCTCCATCCCTTGCCGATTCCG
Organism: Danio aesculapii; assembly: GCF_903798145.1. NCBI lineage: Eukaryota > Metazoa > Chordata > Actinopteri > Cypriniformes > Danionidae > Danio > Danio aesculapii. The sequence continues at coordinate 41,057,096 of NC_079435.1, forward strand.
AACCGTCCCTGGTCACACCTAGGAGTGGACTTTATCACTGACCTCCCTTCGTCAGAAGGTAATACCTGTATTCTAGTCATAGTAGATAGATTCTCAAAGTTTGTCAAACTAATCCCTCTGAAAGGTCTTCCCACAGCCTTTGAAACTGCCGACAATATCTTTAATCAAGTCTTCAGGTCATTTGGTATTCCAGAAGATATTGTGTCGGACAGAGGTCCACAGTTCATCTCACGTCTATGGAAAGCCTTCTTCAAGCTCCTAGGTGTGGCCGTCAGCCTCTCTTCTGGATATCATCCCCAAACCAACGGGCAGACAGAGAGGAAGATTCAGGAGGTGGGACGGTTCCTGAGGACCTTCTGCAGTGGTCACCAGAACTCCTGGAGCCAGTATTTGGGCTGGGCAGAATATGCCCAAAATTCACTGCGGCAACCCTCCACCGGACTCACGCCATTCCAGTGCGTCCTGGGCTTCCAACCACCGCTCTTTCCCTGGGATGGCGAACCATCTGATGTCCCCGCAGTGGATCACTGGTTCCGGGAGAGCGAGAGAGTCTGGGACGAGGCTCATCAACATCTGCAGAGGGCAGTCCGTCGAAGCAAGGTAACCGCCGATAGGAGAAGGTCTGAAGAACCCAGATACACACCCGGACAAAAGGTGTGGCTATCCACCCGGGACATACGCATGCGACTGCCCTCTCGCAAGTTAAGTCCCCGATTTGTTGGTCCCTTCACCATCGTGGAACAGGTTAACCCCGTCACCTACAAACTACAATTACCCTCTCACTACCGTATTCACCCTACATTCCACGTATCACTCCTGAAACCCTATCACGATCCTGTTCTTCCCTCCACAGAGCCTGACCACGAAGAGGAACCCCCTCCTCCACTGCTCCTAGAAGAAGGAGCCGTCTACGCAGTGAAGGAGATCTTGCGTTCCCGACGTCGTGGTGGCCAGTTGGAGTACCTGGTGGACTGGGAAGGGTACGGCCCCGAAGAAAGGACATGGGTTCCCAGAGCTGATATTCTCGATCCTAGTCTCATGGTGGAGTTTCATGAGAGCCACCCTGAGTTCCCAGCGCCTAGAGGCAGAGGGAGACCACCACGGCGTCGGAGGTGTCGGCCCTCAGGAGCGGGCCCTGGGGAGGGGGGTACTGTCATGGATTGGTCAGGCTCTCACGACCCCCACTCACGAAGATCACCATCACCTGACTTCTAATGAGCACACAGCTGCATCACATTCACGAGCACCAGATAAAAGCACAGCACTCCAGTCGCTCATTGTCCGGGCTCGTCTCGACGAAAGCGGACAACTGAGCGACCACTCAGCGTAGTCATCCTCAGCTAAAACAAACGATTTACTTACCTGTTCTCTTTGTATTCCTCCTAGTCTTCCTGGTCCTCCCGAATCGTCCTGTCTTCCAGTCCTTCCAAGTCTGTGTCATCCTCTGTCAGCTGTATCTGGTGTGTGCTGTCCATCCTCGTGTATTCCTGTTACCCAGCCACGGAGGAAAAGACCCCAACATCATTCCTGATCCTCCTGGCTATCCTTCATGTGCTCCTTGTTGTCATTTAATAAACACCCTAACGTTTCCTTACCTCTGTCTCCTGTCCGCTTCATAACAAATACATTACAGATATGCTCACTGGATATAAACCTAACCGATCCCTCAGTTTTTTAGGATCAAATAAATCAGAAAATCCAAGAGTTCAGTCAAAGCAGGGTGAATCGGCCTTCAGCTACTACGCCCCTGCTACTGGAATCAGCTTCCAGAAATGATCAGACGTGCTCCAACATTAGGCTCATTCAAATCAAGAGTTACAGTAAAACACATCTGTTGAGCTGTGCTTTTATTGAATGAGCACTGTGCTATGTCCACACTATCATGTCTTTCTTTTCTTTTTCATTCTTTTAAAACCTGTTTTAATCTGTTTTTTTTTTTTTTTGCTTTTATTCTCTGTTTTTATTTCTAATACTTGTTTCTTTTATTCTTTTTTATGTACCATTGTGTTTGAAATGTGCTATATAAATAAACTTGCCTTGCCTTGCCAAATGAACTCAGCCACAGTAATTATGTGCAAATAGTATCTACATAGATTCACAGCAACAAATTCTTAAAAAAATAAAACTCTTGACTTCTTGCCTGTAATGGTGTTGTTGTAAAGAGGTGGCGTGGTGAACCAGGAGGATCTGTATGAAGCTCTGTCCACGGGTCTGATTGCTGGCGCAGGGCTGGACGTCACCACTCCTGAACCGCTGCCAACACACCATCCGCTCTACACACTCAAAAACTGCGGTAAGAACGCCTCGCGTGGCTTAGATTGAAACCTTTGATTGGTTTCCTCCTAAAACAGTCTGTGTGTTATGTTTGTATTTGCAGTGATTCTTCCTCACATTGCCAGTGCGTCCTATACCACACGAAACGCCATGTCTGCCCTCGCTGCCAACAACCTGCTGGCAGGACTCAGAGGAGAAGCCATGCCCAAAGAGCTTATACTGTAGAAGGGAAAAGTACTGGTCAAATTAAAACAATCTGTAATTATTCGTTTAACTTTCTGTTGTTTTAAACCTGTATGCTGTTGTTGTTTTTTGATGGTAGACATAAAGCTGAACGTGAAATCTTCACAGCATATTGTCTATGTACAACAAACAACTTAATGCTACTGGAAAATGTTACATTAGGAGAATTAGTAGCTTGTAAGTAGGAATTGGTATAATCATGTTCACATGTAAAAAGTAAGAATTAAAGGGATAGTTCACCCCTAAATAAAAACTGCTTGTACATATAAGAATGCTTCTAAAACTTTTTCTTCTGTTGAACACAAGTATACAACTGATATACAGCTAAAGGCAGAATTATTGGCCCTCCTGAATTTATTAGCCCCCCTGAATGTTTTATTCCTCAATTTCTGTTTAATTGAAATATTTTTTTTAACACATTTCTAAAAATAAAAGTTTTAATAACTCATTTCTAATAACTGATTTATTTTATCTTTGCCATGATGACAGAACATAATATTTAACCTGATATTAGTACTAAGACACTAATATTCAGCTTAAAGGAGCATTTAAAGGCTTAAGGTTAATTAGGTTAACTAGCAAGTTAGGGTAATTTGGCAAGTTATTGTATAAGCCATTGTGGTTTGTTCTGTAGACTATCAAAAAATATAGATCTATTGCTTAAGGCAGCTAATAATATTCACCTTAAATTGATTTTAAAAATATTTTTAAAAACTGCTTTTATTCTAGCCAAAATAAAACAAATAAGACTTTCTCCAGAAGAATGCATATTATAGGAAATGTTGTGAAAAATCCCTTGCTGTGTTAAACATCATTTGGGAAATATTAGAAGAAAAAACTATTCACAGGGGGGCTAATCATTGTGACCAACTACATAGCAGGGAAATAAATAACAATTAAAATGGTCGTGCCCAGCTGAGTCTGGTTTCTCTCAAGGTTTTTTTCTTCACTTTCGCCAATTAGTGAAGTTTTTTTTCCCTCTCTGCTGTCGCCACTGGCTTGTATGGTTCGGGATCTGCAGAGCTGCGCATCGTTGGATTTGCTCTTCAGTGTTTGGACTCTCAGTAGTGATTGTTAGACCACACTGAACTGAGCTAAACTGAACTGAACTTAAACACTGAAAACTGAGCTACACTGTTCCAATTTACTATGACCCTTTATGTGAAGCTGCTTTGACACAATCTACATTGTAAAAGCGCTATACAAATAAAGGTGAATTGAAAATTAAGTCAATGGTTACGCATTTCTAACATTTCTCAAAATATCTTCTTTCTGTATTCAGCAAAAATGATACTCAAACAGGTTTGAAACAAGTGGAGAATAAATGATGACATACAGTTGAAGTCAGAATTATTAGCCAGAAAAAATTTATTTTTTATCTTTTTAAAATGTTTCCCAAATAATGTTTAACAGAGCAAGGAAATTTTCACAGTATGTCTGATCATATTTTTTCTTCTGGAGAAAGTCTTATTTGTTTTATTTCAGCTAGAATAAAAGCAGTTTTTAATTTTTAAAAACCATTTTAGGGTCAATATTATTAGCCCCATTTAAGATATATTTTTTTCGATAGTCTACAGATGAAACCATCATTATACAATAACTTGCCTAATTACCCTAATTAATTAATTAAGCTGTTTAGAAGTGTCTAAAAATATCTAGTCAAATATTATGTTCTGTCATCATGGCAAAGATAAAATAAATCCGTTATTAGAAATGAGTTATTAAAACTATTATGTTTAGAAAGGTGTTGAAAAAATCTCTCTGTTAAACAGAAATTGGGGAAAAAATAAACAGGGGGGGGGGGGGGGGGGGGCGGCTAATAATTCAGGGTGGCTAAAAATTCTGACTTCAACTGTACATGTTCATATTTTGGGTGGTGTATGAGCTGTCATATCTCTCTAATGACAACCAATAATCATAATCATCAATGTATGCAAAAGCACCCAGAAGAAACCCATGGCAACATGGGGAGAACATGCAAACTCCACACAGAAATGCCAACTGACCCAGCCGAGGCTCGAACCAGCGACATTCTTAAGAATGAGATTGACATGAACTGAGACAAATTACTACATCACTGTGCAGAGACTTTCCAAGGGGCATGTGCGGGGATAATATTTTTCATTATTCTTGTAAATGAATCATAATTACAGTTTTTTTGTTAAAAATTGATACAAAAAATTAGGCTAACAACTAAATTTGTCATTTTAACCCGGCCGTGAGTTCTTGGCAAAGCAACATTGTAATTTACAAAAAATGTACACATTGTGACAATTGGCCCTTATTATAAGTTTGTAATATACAGCACAAAAAATGCTAATGATCATGTTACGATTTTAACGATTAACTAAGCGTTGATCTATTATGTTTGAAGACGCAAAAGGTAATAGGTCAAAATGTAAAGATACACTGTAAAAACCAACTGGGTCACACAACAGGGAATAGAGGAAGATACAAATAAATTCAATATACAATTCATTAGTTAACATGAACAATACATGTACATCATTTCTTGATCACAGTTCAACATTTACTAATGCATTACTAATTTACTAATGCATAGTTTGCTCCGGGTGCTCCGATTTCCCCCACAAGTCTAAAGACATGTGGTACAGGTGAATTGGGTATACTAAAATTGTCTGTAGTGTATGTGTGTGGATGAGTGTGTATGGATGTTTCCCGGTGATGGGTTGCGGCTAATTAATAAAGGGACTAAGCCAAAAAGAAAATGAATGTATTATTCAGGGTTTGTTCATGTTAGCAAATAAATTAACTAATACAACCTTATTGTAAAGTGCTATGGCGACACGGTGGCTCAGTGGTTAGCACTGCCGCCTCACAACAAGAAGGTTGCTGGTCTGAGTCCCGACTGGGTCAGTTGGCAGTTTGCATGTTCTCCTCGTGTTGGTGTGGGGTTCCTCCACAGTCCAAAGACATGCGCTATAGGTGAGTTGAATAAACTAAATTGGCTATATGTGTATGAATGAGAGTGTATGGGTGTTTCCCAGTACTGGGTTGCAGCTGGAAGGGCATCCGCTGTGTAAAACATATGCTGGATAAGTTGGTTCATTCTGCTGTGGTGAACCCTAATGATTAAATGGACTATGCTGAAGGAACATGAATGTGGTGCTACCAAGTTGAGTTTACTTTAAAAATGTGAGTAAACCCATTGCCTTAAAATTATTAAATAAATGAAGCGTGGATTATTATTAAAAGTAAGTTAAGTCAACTAAACAGTTTCAATGGGTTTACTCAACTCGTTGCTTTTAGGGCAACAGATTTACTCCCTTTTTTAACTAATAATTTTTTCATCTTATTTTACAAATTAACATTACAAAAACATATATAAATTATCAACTGCAATATAATAATAAACGATCTGATATCAGATATAGTATAAATTAGTCCACCAAAGTAGGGTATAAATTAATTATGTCAAATTAAATTTAGAAGTAAACAGTTGTTTTTTTTTTTTTGTCTGTAAGGTTATGAAGTATAGTTACAGAATTGTTTTGCTTTTTTCTAGAGTGAGCTGTTGCTTTAAAAAGAACAATAATGCTGAACTCACGTTTGTTTTTGGACATGTTTGCAAGTCCACAAGCAAGGTTCACAGTCTGCGATCAATCATCTACAAAGAGCAAACTCAGCAAACCAGCAATATCTTTCAGTCGTTAACACATATTTAAACAAGTTTACAAACTTTTAAAGAGACAGTTCACCCAAAAATGAAACCAGTAATCATTGACTTCCATAATGTTTGTTTTTCATAATGGATGTCGATGGTTACCGGTTTCCAACATTCTTCAAAATATCTTCTGTTTTCAACAAATTAAAAAGAAACTAACAAAGGATTGAAACCACTTGAGGCAGAGTAAATTTGAATTGGGTGAATTATCTCTTTACGTCAGGGCTGCCCAAACTCAGAAATAAAGGTACGCAAGCTGCCACTTGGGTGGTTCCTTTTCAAAAGGTACAAATGTGTACCTAAAGAATCCATATTAATACCTCAAGGGTACATATTAGTACCTAAAAAGTACAAAAGTGTTCCTCTTAGAATTTTTAGGTACTAGTATATATTTTTGAGGTACAAACATGAACCATTTAAGTACATGTACCTTTTAAAAAGGTAACACTCCAGTGAGAGCTCGCGGATTTCTGAGAGTGTGGAGGGCCGGTGTCCTGCATAGTTTAGTTCTAACCCCAATTAGACACACCTGGGCTAGCTAATCAAGCTCTTAAGCTGCGGTCACACTTGACTTTTCTCCTTATAGACTTCCATTCATACGCACGCAAATGCCTTAAATCGGAAACGCAGGGTCATGCGTTAAGTTTCGCAGTTCGCTGCGGTGCAAAGTTCAAGCTTAGTGAACTCTGACCTGCGAAATTGCATCACTTGACTGCGTGAGACCATCGAGGATCAAAACAGGACCTCTCTGGACAGAAATTTCAAATATGGAGCAATTGCTGACTTTTTTAAATGTCTAATCATCTTGTTTAATCCCGGCCCTTTTCGTAGCGCCGTATGACAGAATTTCGCATGCTCAAACTCTAGTACGACCGCAGCTTTACTAGATATGGTAGAAACGTCCTGGCAGGTGTGTTGAGGCAAGTTAGAGCTAAGTTCTGCAGGACACTGGCCCTCCAGGACCGACTTTGGACACCCCTGCTTTAAGTAATTCTTTTTCAATCACTCAATCAATCAATCAATCAATCAATCAATCAACCAAATCAATCAATCAGAGTGAACTTTTCTCATTCTTCATGATTTTATTCACTGAAATCTTTCTTTTTTGAAGCCAGTAGAAAAAAAGGAGTGCTCCTACAATGTGCAATTAATAACGATCACACTGACTCACATTAATTCCTTCACTTTTGGCATCTCTAGATCTCAGTGTAATGTCACACACACACACAAAAATACATAAGGCAGTTGTTTTTCTTCCATTGTGATTCCATTACTCTAGAAATGATGATTACTGTTACAGAAAACACAATATGTACATCCATTTAAGGTCTTCAGTTTATGATATTTGATTACACTAGGACCGCTGTGACAGAACAAGTCTTCAATGTTTCACACAAAGAAGAAAAAAAAAAAAAAACACTCGGGCACAGACATACAACACGCATTAATAATCTGAAAAAAATAAAGTACAATCATTTAAAGACATACACGTCTCCATTTTGCTTCTGATTCATTTATTTATAGGGTAAATGATTAATTTTTTGTTGTTGTTGTTTTTTGATAATCAGAATCTTTTTAGTTCCTTGAGAACTGTATTGTTTCAATTGGGGCAATATTTACCATAAAGGCAAAGGCATTACTACAGTACAGTCAAAAATAAAAACGTCATAAAACACTAAAGAGAGCTTATTTACAGTTTGGAATGTGTTTATAAAAGCAGCTTCTACAGTAAATCTTAACAGTAATATTGAGTTTGACTATTTAACAGTTCCAGCACCAAACACAACACAGAAAACAACACTCTTCACAAAATACTAGGACAAGACTATTACATTAGTTAACAGGATCCACAAACAACCACTAATACAATGACTGAACAACATTATGGTTCATTGGTAAAATTCTATTAGATTAGTAAGCAGTATACTCCACAAAACATTAAACATTAAAGCCTTAAAAGACTGAAGGTGCCATTTTTACATAATGATTCGCTGTTTTTCATTCTCTCTGTGCACCGAAACTTCAAAAGTACGCATGTAATGATTCACTGAACTTAAAATTTGATACAATGAACAATTTTGATATCACGATTAGATTTTCTTTTTGATTGAAGACATTCTACTGTAAATGAAAAGGCGTCATTGTAATATGCTACTGCTGCATGTTTCTTTGAGAACAATATATGCAATTAATCAAATCTGAAACTTTAAAACAAATCCTGAATCAAATATGGTACACAACTAAAATAAATATATCCATATAAACAAAGTAAGGCTTTGCCTGTGCTCTTTCCATTTACAATTCCATCTTTCCATTACATTTACTCAAAAAAATGACATTTGCTGTTTGTTCGAACTACTTATTTAAACTGAGCTGAAACAACATAACTCTTAAGGGGTTTTTGGGAAAACTTAATTTATTTATGTTCAATTCACTTTGTAAAATTTGTAAATTTTGTAAAAACTAATAAGTTAGCTTAATTCTTTCATGTTGTCCCAACACAAATTGATTGTGTGGAACCCAGAATTTCTTTACAGTGTAAATTTAGAGCCAGCCACCACATTTTAATCATCGTCCAAAAAATGGTGCGCCATTAATCTAAATTGATCAAAATAATTTCAAAATTTGAAGCAAAAACAGAATGATCCCACTTAGTGAAACTACACAGCACGCATTTTTTGTTTTTAAAAGATGTCTAATAGACATCTAAACATAGTCGTCTTGGCTAAAACAAGGCTAAATTTGGGCTGTCAGTGAAAATCTAATAGACGTCTAAGAATAGGCCAAAACTAGACCAGTCATCAAATAAACAGAAATGAAAGACTACACATATAAAGTCTGTTAAATCTGTCTATTTGACGACTAGTCCACTTTTGGGCTATTCTTAGATGTCTATTAGATTTTCACAGCCCAAGTTTAGCCTTATTTTAGCCAAGCGGTCTACAATTAGATGTCTATTAAACACAAAATAGTTTGCTGGGTGTTGGCCGGTAACATAAAATGTCTGAACGAAACTACTGATGAGCTGAATGAAACAACACAATCTCATGCCAGTTTGTAACTTTTTGATTGATTGGCTAATTTGTAATCATTTGTATGATTTTATTTGTAAATTTTTGTACGATTTGCTCATCGCCCAATAAGGTGTAGGGTTTGGGGCACTGCCTCCTTTTAAAAATATAAAAACAAAGGTTTTCGTATGGATGAACCAGAATTAAACACTTTTCTAACAATGCTTAGAACAGTTTGTTTCGTCGCAGAATTGGGCTGAATGAGATTCAGATTCACTCCCTGTCAACAGGTGGCGCATTTGAACAGAAATTGAATACGGTGCGTCACTACTAGCAGTACGTCCAAATTCCTAAAAAAAAATTTGGTGAGATTCTTAGGAGAATATACAATAGACAATTTACTATCCCATAAGGCCACAGGAGAGAACTTATGAATGAAAGTAAAGCGACACAACTGACCTGGGTAGATCATGTGATAATGACAAATTGTTTGATGTAGTGTGCCCAAATTCCATTCATATTTTATAAATTGTAATTTTCTATCAGTTCGGAAGTAAATTCAAATTCAAATGTAGTACATACAGGAGTAGTACAGTCAAAGAGCATAGAATCACCAAGAGGCGACACTCTAGTGCGATTTGGGAAACAGCCACTAGATAGTGCGGCAGCCATTTTGGAATGAAAGTTCCAATAGACCAACAGCATATTATAAGTCTGTAAAATAATCTATTAAAAGTGCTGATGATTGTGATAGTAAGTGTTGTATTGTCATCTTTCAGGTTGTATCTCAACTTTAATGTGCTTTTTAAGTAAATAAATAAAAAACAAAGCAGCTGCTTGCCATCGCAACAGCAATACCATCAAATGGACAGCCGATCGCTTTCACTCCAAAATGGTGGAATCCGGGGCTGTTGCTGGGTGCTGCTGTTGCAATGGAACGTTCTATTGAGTGTCGCCTCTTGGTCATTCTAAGCTCTTTGGTAAAGTATGCCATTTCGGTCGTAGCTATAGTGTTTCCTAGGTTATCATTGTAAACAAAGCAGCGCTGCAGTTAACTTATGAACAATACTTTTCAAATGTATTGTTCAAAGGCAAGATGAACAGAAAATATCACGTAAACGTTTCTAAAAACTGTCAGTTCACCACAGATTCATTCATTCAACTACTCTATTTGAATCACCATCCATTGGCATCTCAACCCATTTGAATTGTCACATCTTTAAATCCATTTTTAATGCCAACATCACTCATCACTGCTTGATATCGCTTAGATTCTGCAATATTAAGTGCAATCACAAACCATGTGCATTAGCTACTATGGAAAATGTGTACGCATGAATTCTCTTCTCTCAGTAACCAAATCAGTACTTAACTTAATCAATTTGTCAACATTATCAGAAGAAAATAAGAAGTTGTGAGTATAACAGTGTGAATGTCCATCTATGTGATGTTCTGCTTTCTATCTGCCTTTCTTTATATTAATATTTAAATAACAAAAAAACTGGCAGAAATATACACTGCTATCAGTAAAATATACCTCTGCTGTGCAACAGGGAAACATCTTAAAGGCATAGATCACCCAAAACAGAAAATTCTTTACTTTTTCCAAACCGGTTTGACTTTCTGCTGTTGAACACAAAAAGATATTTTGAAGAAAGCTGGAAACCTGTAACCATTCTATAATAAGTCAATGGTTACCGGTTTCCAACATATATCCTTTTTTGTGTTGTTCTATATAAAAAGAAACTTGTAAAGGTTTGGAACCACTTGAGGGATAGTAAATAGTGAGTACATTTTCATTTTGGGGTGAACCATCCCTTAAATTTGGCACCTAATCCATTTATGTTTTCACAAATCAAATATAACAATTGAAAACAATTACTAGTTGTTAAATCGACAATTGTAAAAATAGAGTGTTTATTTAGCTTAAAGTTATCCAGGAAGCAAGGTTGACTCAAAATGTAAATTATAAAAAAAGTGTGACAGCAGTGAAACTGGTTTGCTACTCTTCTCGTGAATTATGCACTACGTCACACGTCAAACTGAAGGGCGACAACAGACACAGTATTTTAAAAGCATGCGTACTCACCATTTTACATTTAATTTTGTTTCTTTTTTTCTATTGACCACAAGATGATATTTTGTAGAATGTTTGTAAAGCAGTGGTCATTGACTTTCATAGCTGGAAGAAAAAACTATGGGTGTCAATCTCTATCAATTTCCAACATTCTTCAAAATCAGTTCTGTTGTGTTCAACAGAAAAAAAGAAACTCTGACAGTTATGGAAAAAGTGGGGAGTGAGTAACATAAAATATGACAGAATTTAAGATTTTGAGTGAACTATATGCCTCCAACATGGTTGATTATGTATATAAAATTATAATAATGCTAAAAAAAATATTTATGAACACCATTTACCTAACAGTGCTATTACGTCTGCTTAGCAACATGCTAACATCTGTGTAACTGTATGCTAAAACAGTGCTGGACAAGGTGATGTGAATACAGTGAAAAGGAAAGAGGATGAAAGTCTTTTTGCATTCACTCGCAACCTAATTTCATGCTTCTGCATTAGCTTGCAAAATATGGTTTGGGCTTCCCCAATACATTTCAGTCATTTTAAGAGCCGCTGAGCGGTTGAGAACTACTAGCATAAACATGCACCTAGAAAATAATTCTGAGGCATCAGAAACTAAAACACTTCAAACCGACAATACACCTCAAACATCTGACTTACACAGAGGAACTGAACAGCAAAGCTTCTGATGGTCCTGATGTAGGATTCAGCTACTGAGGTTCTGACCAACTCTTGACACGCATGAAGCAGAACTCTCAATGACCATTCTTAAAAATACAAACAAAACCTTTTCACAGTGAAACTACAAGAGATACTTCACCAAAACATGAAAATTCTGTCATTTACTCCCATGTCAATCCAAACCTGTGTGACTTACACTGCAGGCATATTATTCAAGCTGATATTCTGCCCATTTTTATGTTTTTACTCAAGCCAATATCTTAATAACCACTATTTGTTATGTAGATAGTCAGTTAAGAGTGCTGCAGAATTGTCAACAAGAACTAGGAGTGAAAACTCACTTCACATTCACTGAAAATGGCTCAAAAATAAAAATATAACTCCCACTGAAAAGTCAAACATTATTAAATGCACACAAAAAGGATGCAATAATATTGAAACTTCCACAGTTTTTCAAGAACTTGACAAAGTACAAAGAATCAGATTCCCAGAGACTTAGTAAAGGTGAACAATCTAAAACATGATGCCCACTTATTAAGAATTATAGGCTGAAGAGGAAGGTCTGACACCTTGTGAGTCTCAAAGTGTCCAGCATTTCTGAAAAAATATGGAGATTCACTGGAGATCCCTGATGGTTAAACAATCAATCCTTCAACTTGCTTCCTAAAATGATTTCTACACAACCCTGTGTTTTAGTCACCTGCTGCCTTGGTGAGCATTTCTTGTCAATGGTTACTACCTCTTAATTTTGCTTAATTCTGACTTTTCAGTGCAAGACCAATCTCAAATTAGGACCATTTTACAGGTAAAAGAAAAGCTGCTTAATGACATCTTAATGGAAGGTGTTTTCACTTCCAGGTCTTCTTGATATTATGCAACCTTTATTAATGTTTATATACAAACTTTATAGTAGTGAGAGTGAGAGTTCACCCAAAAATTTAAATATACTCACCTTCACATGGTTCCAAACCTTTAAGCATTTCTTTCTTTAAGGTAGTTTTTTTTTTTTTGAAGAATGCTGAAAATTGGTCATCTTTGACTTCCATAGTATGAAAACAAATACAGTGGAAGTCAATGGTTTCCAGCTCTCTTCAAAATATCTTCTTTTGGTGGTGAGTAAATGTGGACAGAATTTTCAGTCTAGTGTGAACTATCCCTTGAAGATTGATGTGGTTTGTGGACAAAATATGATCAGATCGTAAATTTACATAATTCTGATGCAGCATATATTCCTCTGCGTAACACTAAAGTTGGTATTTTCAAGAACAATTCAACTGTATTGTTAATGTAAAACATTACAAACAAATCTGAGTTCAGCAGAAGTCAGCCATACAGGTTGGAAGCTACATATTAAGGCGAACTATCTCTTTCATGTGTACCATCAATGGCATGTTAATTGAAAATATGTTAACAATCATACTATACTAATAAAACCAGTTACCACAGCCATCACAATGGTGGATGTGAGACTATAGTGTACATGTCTGCAAATACATTAAAGTAAGAACAGTCAAAAACTGACCGGTGGCCAGTCGCCCATGCTTGGCATCTTTGGAGTGCCTGAATTAGAGTAGGGCGTTAGACATATCGCTGTTCTGCCACCGTAAGCAGGTTGTTTTGGAGTGCTTGTACAGGTGACTGGACTGACTAAAGCGTTTGCCACACTTCAGGCAGGCATATGGACGCTCACCAGTGTGAACCCGGATGTGTTTCTTGCAGTCCGTCAGAGTGAGGAAGGTCTTACAGCAGATCTTGCAGGCGTACTTTCTGGCACCTTCCACCACTAACACGTTGTGCTCAGAAAGCGCCTTTTTACACTTACTCAGGACATCTGCTGAGGCTCTGGTCAACTGGGGAAGTGGGTTCAAGTTGGAGTTGCCACCATTTTGAACTATGGGGACAGAATTCTCAAAGTTGACTCCATTGAGTAGCATTGTTGAGGAGGAGGAGGAGGAAGCAGCGTCATGTTGCTGAGGGCCGTCCACAAACATCGAAGCCCCTCCTGGAGGAGCTTTAGGAGCGATGCGCCGGTATGATTGGCACCCTCCACCACCACCACCTCCACCTCTGGACGAATGAGGGAACGTTTGTAATCCCAAAATGTTGCGCTGGAACTCAAGAGCAAGCTGATCTACCGATCCACCACGAGACGTCCCTAATGAGGAGGAGGTTGCAATTCCATCATGCAGCGGGCGCACGAGGAGGGACTCTGGCTGCAGGTCAGAGCAGACCTGGGTCTCTCCTGGAAGGAGGTGCAGAGAGGAAGATGCGGCGTTGATGGAGTCATTCGGGAGGAAAAAGCGAGCAGAATCGTGGTCTGCTTGAAATTCTCCAGTTGTGGTGTTGGGAACACTGTCAACACTACTGGCATGGTTTGAAGACATCCCTCTGCCAATAAAGGCCTTGGTGCTGAGGAAACTGGTGATGTGCAATCCAGAGGAGGACTCAAGAGCTTCACTGCAGGATAGAGACTCTCCTCTTCTGTCGTCTCCTGCTCCTAATCCCTTGTTTGCTTTGATCAGCAGCTCAGAGCTGGGTTGCGGATCAGAGAAGCTCCGCTCACTGCACTCTGGACTGAGCTCCAGTTTTTCTCCAACTGGCTCCACCTGAGGAAACATCACACTAAGTTCTTTGCAAGTTCGTTTATGAGTGCCCTATTCATACAAGGTCACTGTTCTGTAATGTTTCTCTCATACCTGGAGGCGAGGTATAAACGCATGAATTCATGTAAATTCAAAAGAGACAGTAAACCTTATAAAAGTGTGTGTTGTGGCAACTAAGCTTACCATGTAGTGTTATTGGGTAGATGAGGAGTGCCCAATCCTTTTCCTGGAGATCTACCTTGCTGCAGAGTTCAGCTCTAACACTGATCACAATTCTAAGTAGGATCTAAAGGAGAACTTGGTAGTGCACTTGCACGCGATTTGTGCATTTGATCAAGGTTGCAACTGAACTCTGCGGGAAGTTAGTAATATTGTCACAATGCTGAAATTTCGATGCTGAAATTTGTCCATTTAACGATAACATCTCAGCACTGTTGACAAATGACTGTGATTGGCTGTGGAGGTCATCAGTTCACCACACTTCACTGCTGTTCACCAAGCGCAAACACAGATATACGAACGCTGGAGCGTTTCAAAGCCACGAAGATCAGGCAATCCATCAGCGGATCACTCGTATGTCGAGGTGTGAACCTACACTGGTCTTACAGTTCGGTTTGGTTATGATTATCATGCCATCAATTTGGTTCAATTCGCAGTGCATTGACGATGCTTTCCATACACAATTTTACTTCACAGCACAAGAAAAATGTATAAATATATTTATATTTTTATATTATTTGTAATACCATTTTGTCCTTTAATACAGTCAGAACTGTACCTTTAAATCTCAAGTACATAAACAGAACAACATGAGCATTTATAGCAAATAACTAAATGTAAATATTAATCCCGCTCGCTTTATGAGCCCTGTCGAGTGAGTTCCTTTACCCCTCTGATTGGTCACATGCTCAACAGAAAGGTGCGTGGCTCTGGTGTCGACGAGTGACACTGAAAAACGGCAGCGGCGATCACAGCTGATCCATGATAGATGCGGAGGAGAAAACTTGCTCTGCAGATACATTTGAGTCTGTATCCAGAAGTATCGCTGTAACAGCCGAGAGGAGGGGAAAAATCATGACAGCAGGTCAAAGGGCCACAGTGACAGAGAGAGAGAGAGAGAGAGAGAGAGAGAGAGAGAAAAGGTGGAGGGAAGAGTGGAGTTTACTTTCATTTTCTCAATCGCAGTAAAATAGGGGCTAAAATAGGGTCCAGTGAACACATGCAGTAAATTGTGCAGAGTTTCTGCGTTTTAATTACTCGCGCTCGCCTCCCTCACCATAGTAAGCTACCGCGACATATGAGATAAATGACGTCAGTACGTAATAACCGGTTAGGATCTATTACTGAACCAATACCGAATCCTTTGCGTCTCCATCACGGTGCACCGAAGAAACATAAAATTGACACCCCTACTCTTATGCCAGACCAGCCGATATTCATGGCTTTGAAACTTGCTCAAGAGTGCTCAAATGTTAGCGGGAAATGGATGTTTTAAAATTTTAATACTAGATGGTACAAAAATACCAGTATTGTAACAACACTGGCAGGATTGGGCACCCCTGGGGTAGATGCTTTCAATTTACAAATTAACTTGCACAATGCACAAATACACACACACACACAGACATATATATATATATATATATATATATATATATATATATATATATATATATATATATATATATATATATATATATATATATATATATATATATATATAAACCAAACAACATTATTTTTCCATCACTGCCGGAATGTGGGGGGAAATGGTTTGGTTCATTATAGCAAAAAAGGTTCATTTATTTTTTGCCATAGAAGCGGCTTGTTATGCTGCTTGATGTTGCAAACTGATATGTATTATAGTTATGTACATTTGATAGTTTGTTTTTCCCAGTCATTTAGTCATAGGCAAATTAATTAAAAAGTTCTTAAGCAATCTAAGAAGAGAGTTTACTTCCATATTGCAAAATAAGATCAGGCTGCAGCCATACTAACTAAACACACCTGAACCTGAACAAAATAATGTTCAGACTCACTAGCATCTTCCAGAGGTTTCTGGAAATGAACTCTGCAGGACAGTGACCCTTCAGCATCAAGACTGAATTTCTCATCTCCTTTTTTATTTCAAGAGTTAAAAACAAATACCTGATCACTGCCTTCTGCCTGTGAGGTAACGTCGCTAGTCTCATCCACAGCCTCGGGTGAACTCAGTGGCTCGCTCTTCACCACGACCTGCATGTGCTGCTGCTCTTCTTCCTCACCTCCACTCTTCATCTTTATCCCTTCATCATGATGACCTGCATCTGGATACTCCTCTTTCCGTGGCAGCAGCAATGTTTTTTCTGCTCCCGTTCCCCTTCCTCCATCTGACTGGCTCGGGAGCTGCATGTCCTCGTGGGTCAGTCCCCTTCGATATTCATCCTGCTCCAGTAAACCTCCATCATCCACAGGAATAACGCCAGCGACCACCTCGTCCACCATTTTACTGTGGGAATCTGGAGACAGAAGCTCCTCTCCTCCATCTCGGCCCCCTGACTCCCCCACGATCCCGTCCATCTGTGCGGAAAGCCGTGGCCTTCCCCTTTCTGAAGTGATCAGGGGTAAGGGCTGTTTGCGTTTTAAGAAACGGCGTGTTGGGTGAGAACCATGCTGATCCACCAATCCATTTCCACAGACTGCACCCGTTCTCCGCTGGGTCCCTGTTCCCCCATCTTCAGCCCCACTCAAGGCAGAACTAACCAAGCTCAAGCCGAGCTGCTGCAGCAGAAATGAGCGCTGAAGATGAGAGTTGGCAGCTGCTGCAGCTTGCTGTTGCTCAGTGTGATGTTGACTGCCACGATCGCCGGGTGGAGACATGGGTAAAGTGCGCGTTGTCAGGTAGTGCTTACAGGCTTTCACCACAGCATTTAGATGTAGATGAGAAGCAGCCAACAGGACATCCATCACATTACTCTCTCCCAGCATCAGTGTGGATGTGTACATCATGTCCATGAGAGCAGCAAATGCTTCAGCGGTCACCACCTCAGAGTCCAGGTGGATCATTCTTGTGCTGGCATCTCCCTCAGCTGCAGTAAACAGGGCTCGGAAATGCGTACTGCAGGCAGACAGCACAGCGCGGTGGGCCTTGAAATGACGGCTGCCTACCATGATCACGCAGTCACACAGCTGTCCATGCAGCCGCTGGTAATTCAGCTGCTGGAAAATCTGCTCAAAGTGCCCCGGGAAATCCATGACCTGAGAACACATGAAGAATAGATGTCATTAAAGGCGTGAGACTACAATTAGAGCTGCATGATATCGGCAAAAAAATAATTGCAATATTTTGATTATATATTTGAAAGCGTTTCACCAGGGCCCAGTTTTTCTAAAAAATTTAATCTGGATCAAATTGGTCCAGATTTGGAAATCTTATTTTTATGACAGTTTTTTTAAAAGAACATTGAGTTGGATCACTGTGATCCAAAAACCAAATTTCAAGATTACCAAATCCTGTTTACCAGAGCCTTAAATGGAACCAACAGCGCAGCCTACTGCTAGGGATGTCCCGATCCGATATTGATATCGGAAGTAGGTCCGATATCAGCCCAAAAAAACTAAAAAAAAAAATTCACAGAGCTTCTCCAACCGCAGCAAATTCTATTTACTATTAATATTAGGCACCAGTTAATCAGGAAATTATGATTTTGTTCACTTTGACGACTTGGATGGAAATACTGCTTTATTTGCACGTCTTATATGGGATATTCCAGTTTTGTGCATAAGTTTAATTCGCGTCTTTGGAGGGAAACATAGCTAATGTTTGTTTTAATGGTAAGAAACACAAGCACTGCAAACAACAAACATTTTAAATTTTTTGTTTGTTCTAATACAATACTGCTTTGATATTGTTTTGTTGTTGTTGTTTACCATATCTCATTAGATGTGACATGCTTCATATAGGCTTCAAATATGAAGGAATTTATATATCATCAGTAACCATTAAGATTGTGACCATTCACTTAAGCAATAAAACAAAAAAAAAAATAAAATAAATAAATAAAAAAATCACAACTGAATCCACCCTTCTGATGGGATCAGGATAATCCTGTTTTTTTGGGTCAAATAGATCCCAATCTGAGTTCAAAGTTTTGAATAAGGGCAGGTTTGATCCAAATCAAATGTATAATTGGATTACATGGTCAGACCTTAATTCAAAATCCCTCTGTTACTTTTGAAAAACCCATTTCCAAGATTTGACCCAATCTGTAATCCAAAATCCCACTGGATTACTTTTGAAAAACTGGGTCCTGGAGCGTTAAACAGTGCAGACATATATCTAAAATAACCCTACATTGCATAAATAATTAAATAAAAGTAATCTTAAAGCTACAAACATAATTAAAGCTGCAAGCAGCGATGATAGGGACCTCGCACCCGGGCTCACCGCCGCCCGGTGGCAGTAGGTTGACAGAGAACCGCGAACAATAATAATTTATTCCGATACTTAAAAAAAATCTGAGAAAATCACAGATTTATGCCATACTTGCTCCTGTCAGCAGGTGGCGCTATGACTGTGACTCAATATTTTCACGTAGATGTCTTCAGGAGAGGATTTTAATCAACCATGTGAATTTTCAGGCAGATCGGACATTGTTTGGCTGAGTTATAGGCAATTTTACTATTGCCACCAGGTGGCGCTATGACTGTGACTCAATATTGGCAGGTAGTTGTCTTCAGGAGAGCAATCTTATCAACCATGTGAAGTTTTAGGCAGATCGGATATTGTTTGGCTGAGTTATAGGCAATTTTAGTGTTGCCAGCAGGTGGCGCTATAACTGTATTGAGTTATTGGCATGTAAACATGTTCAGGTCAGGACACTTATCAAATGTGTGAGTTTTGAGGCAGATCGGATCATGCATGCCTGAGTTATAACAACTTGATGTTTCATGGCGAATCATCAAAGTTTGTGAGTCCGCCACGGACACGCCCATCGACGAAAACTCTAGACCTTCACAATATATCATCGATACTGCTTTCAGATGACACCACTCAAATTTGGTGCTGATATGACCAAATTTGTGGGAGTAGTTCGTTTCACTGTAAGTCATGTCATTTCCTGTAGCCAGCAGGTGGCGCTATAACTGTATCGGGATATTGGCATGTAAACGTGTTCAGGTCAGGACGGTTATCAAACGTGTGATTTTTGAGGCAGATCGGATAATGCATGCCTGAGTTATAACAACTTGATGTTTCGTGGCAAGTCGTCAAAATTTACGAGGCCGCCACGGACACGCCCATCGACGAAAACTCTAAAGCTTCGCAATTTAACATCGCCAAGGTCTTTAGATGACATAACCCAATTTTGGTGTCGATCGGATGAAATCCCTAGGAGGAGTTCGTTAAAGTACAACGCCTGGAAATGGCAAAATCGCCACTTTTTCGCCGCAGGAAGCCATAAATATCCGACTTCCTGTTGGGTTTGAGATATCGCTCCTTGAGACTTTTTTGTAGGTCTTGGCATGTTTGAGGTGTGTGCCAATTTTCGTGCATGTGCGTGATTCGTGTGTCGGGGGCTTGTCCGTATCAATTTTCTAGGTGGCGCTGTTGAGTCATTTTGCCACGCCCACTTCCGAAGCCTATAACAAACGTAAATTTTCGCCACTTCTGGGGCGTGTGCAAATTTTCGTGAGTTTTCGGGCATGTTTAGACCCTCAAAATCGCGATTCATTCGGGAGAAGAATAATAAGAATAATTAAAGCTGCAAGCAGCGATGATAGGGACCTCGCACACGGGCTCACCGCCGCCCGGTGGCCGTAGCACGACAGAGAACCGCGAACAATAATAATTTAAGCCGATACATAAAAAATATCTGAGAAAATCACAGATTTATGCCATACTTGCTCTTGTCAGCAGGTGGCGCTATGACTGTGACTCAATATTTTCATGTAGATGTCTTCAGGAGTGGAATTTTATCAACCATGTGAATTTTCAGGCAGATCGGACTTTGTTTGGCTGAGTTATAGGCAATTTTACTGTTGCCACCAGGTGGCGCTATGACTGTGACTCAATATTGGCATGTAGATGTCTTCAGGAGAGCAATCTTATCAACCATGTGAAGTTTTAGGTAGATCGGATATTGTTTGGCTGAGTTATAGGCAATTTTAAGTTTGCCAGCAGGTGGCGCTATAACTTTATCGAGTTATTGGCATGTAAACATGTTCAGGTCAGGACACTTATCAAATGTGTGAGGTTTGAGGCAGATCGGATCATGCATGCCTGAGTTATAACAACTTGATGTTTCATGGCGAATCATCAAAGTTTGCGAGTCCGCCACGGACACGCCCATCGACGAAAACTCTAGACCTTCACAATATATCATCGATACTGCTTTCAGATGACACCACTCAAATTTGGTGCTGATATGATGAAATTTGTGCGAGGAGTTTGTATTACTGTAAATCATGTCATTTCCTGTAGCCAGCAGGTGGCGCTATAACTGTATCGGGATATTGGCATGTAAACGTGTTCAGGTTAGGACGGTTATCAAACGTGTGAATTTTGAGGCAGATCGGATAATGCATGCCTGAGTTATAACAACTTGATGTTTCATGGCGAGTAGTCAAAATTTACGAGGCCGCCACGGACACGCCCATCGACGAAAACTCTAAAGCTTCGCAATTTAACATCGCCAAGGCCTTTAGATGACATAACCCAATTTTGGTGTCGATCGGATGAAATCCCTAGGAGGAGTTCGTTAAAGTACAACGCCTGGAAATGGCAAAATCGCCACTTTTTCGCCGCAGGAAGCCATAAATATCCGACTTCCTGTTGGGTTTGAGATATCGCTCCTTGAGACTTTTTTGTAGGTTTTGGCATGTTTGACGTGTGTGCCAAGTTTCGTGGGTGTGCGAGATTCGTAGCTCGGGGGCCTGTCAGTTTAATTTTTATAGGTGGCGCCAGCAGGTGGCGCTATAACTGTATCGAGTTATTGGCATGTAAGCGTGTTCAGGTCAGGTTGGTGATTAAATGTGTGAGTTTTGAGGCTGATCGGATCATGCATGCCTGAGTTATAACAACTTCCTGTTTCGTGGCGAACCATCAAAGTTTGCGAGGCCGCCACGGACACACCCATCGACGAAAACTCTGGACCTTCACAATATATCATCGCTAGAGTGTTCAGAGGACACCTCTCAAATTTGGTGCTTATATGACCAAATTTGTGGGAGGAGTTTGTTACAATGTAAAATCATGTCATTTCCTGTAGCCAGCAGGTGGCGCTATAACTGTATAGGGATATTGGCATGTAAACGTGTTCAGGTCAGGACGTTTATCAAACGTGTGAATTTTGAGGCAGATCGGATAATGCATGCCTGAGTTATAACGACTTGATGTTTCGTGGCGAGTCGTCAAAGTTTACGAGGCCGCCACGGACACGCCCATCGCCGAAAACTCTAAAGCTTCGCAATTTAACATCGCCAAGGCCTTTAGATGACATAACCCAATTTTGGTGTCGATCGGATGAAATCCCTAGGAGGAGTTCGTTAAAATACAACGCCTGGAAATGGCAAAAACGCCACTTTTTCGCCGCAGGAAGCTGTAAATATCCGACTTCCTGTTGGGTTTGAGATATCGCTCCTTGAGACTTTTTCGTAGGTCTTGGCATGCTTGAGGTGTGTGCCAATTTTCGTGCATGTGCGTGATTCGTGTGTCGGGGGCTTGTCCGTATCAATTTTCTAGGTGGCGCTGTCGAGTCATTTTGCCACGCCCACTTCCGAGACCCATATCAGCCGACCATTTACGCCGCGTTTGATGTGTGTGCAAAGTTTCGTGACTTTTCGAGCACGTTTAGACCCTCAAAAGTGCCCCGATTAGGGGCGGAATAATAATAATAATAATTAAAGCTGCAAGCAGCGATGATAGGGACCTCGCACACGGGCTCACCGCCGCCCGGTGGCCGTAGGACGACAGAGAACCGCGAACAATAATAATTTATTCCGATACATAAAAAAAATCTGAGAAAATCACAGATTTATGCCAAACTTGCTCCCGTCAGCAGGTGGCGCTATGACTGTGACTCAAGATTGGCATATAGATGTCTTCAGGAGAGGATTTTAATCAACCATGTGAAATTTCAGGCAGATCGGACATTGTTTGGCTGAGTTATAGGCAATTTACTGTTGCCACCAGGTGGCGCTATGACTGTGACTCAGTATTGGCATGTAGATGTCTTCAGGAGAGCAATCTTATCAACCATGTGAAGTTTTAGGCAGATCGGATATTGTTTGGCTGAGTTATAGGCAATTTTAAGTTTGACAGCAGGTGGCGCTATAACTTTATCGAGTTATTGGCATGTAAACATGTTCAGGTCAGGACATTTATCAAATGTGTGAGTTTTGAGGCAGATAAGATCATGCATGCCTGAGTTATAACAACTTGATGTTTGGTGGCGAATCATCAAAGTTTGCGAGTCCGCCACGGACACGCCCATCGACGAAAACTCTAGACCTTCACAATATATCATCGATACTGCTTTCAGATGACACCAGTCAAATTTGGTGCTGATATCATGAAATTAGTGCGAGGAGTTTGTTTCGCTGTAAATCATGTCATTTCCTGTAGCCAGCAGGTGGCGCTATAACTGTATCGGGATATTGGCATGTAAACGTGTTCAGGTCAGGACGGTTATCAAGCGTGTGAATTTTGAGGCAGATCGGATAATGCATGCCTGAGTTATAACAACTTGATGTTTCATAGCGAGTCGTCAAAGTTTGCGAGGCCGCCACGGACACGCCCATCGACGAAAACTCTAAAGCTTCGCAATTTAACATCGCCAAGGTCTTTAGATGACATAACCCAATTTTGGTGTCGATCGGATGAAATCCCTAGGAGGAGTTCGTATAAGTACAACGGCTGGAAATGGCAAAAACGCCACTTTTTCGCCGCAGGAAGCTGAAAATATACGACTTCCTGTTGGGTTTGAGATTTCGCTCCAAGAGACTTTTTCGTAGGTTTTGGTATGTTTGACGTGTGTGCCAAGTTTCGTGCGTGTGCGAGATTCGTAGCTCGGGGGCCTGTCCGTTTAATTTTTATAGGTGGCGCCAGCAGGTGGCGCTATAACTGTATCGTGATATTGGCATGTAAGCGTGTTCAGGTCAGGACGGTGATCAAATGTGTGAGTTTTGAGGCTGATCGGATCATGCATGCCTGAGTTATAACAACTTCCTGTTTCGTGGCGAACCATCAAAGTTTGCGAGGCCGCCACGGACACACCCATCGACGAAAACTCTGGACCTTCACAATATATCATCGCTAGAGTGTTCAGAGGACACCTCTCAAATTTGGTGCTTATATGACCAAATTTGTGGGAGGAGTTTGTTACAATGTAAAATCATGTCATTTCCTGTAGCCAGCAGGTGGCGCTATAACTGTATCGGGATATTGGCATGTAAACGTGTTCAGGTCAGGACGGTTATCAAACGTGTGAATTTTGAGGCTGATCGGATAATGCATGCCTGAGTTATAACGACTTCCTGTTTCGTGGCGAGTCGTCAAAGTTTGCGAGGCCGCCACGGACACGCCCATCGACGAAAACTCTAAAGCTTCGCAATTTAACATCGCCAAGGCCTTTAGATGACATAACCCAATTTTGGTGTCGATCGGATGAAATCCCTAGGAGGAGTTCGTTAAAATACAACGCCTGGAAATGGCAAAAAGGCCACTTTTTCGCCGCAGGAAGCTGTAAATATCCGACTTCCTGTTGGGTTTGAGATATCGCTCCTTGAGACTTTTTCGTAGGTCTTGGCATGTTTGAGGTGTGTGCCAATTTTCGTGCATGTGCGTGATTCGTGTGTCGGGGGCTTGTCCGTATCAATTTTCTAGGTGGCGCTGTCGAGTCATTTTGCCACGCCCACTTCCGAGACCCATATCAGCCTACCATTTACGCCGCGTTTGATGTGTGTGCAAAGTTTCGTGACTTTTCGAGCACGTTTAGACCCTCAAAAGTGCCCCGATTAGGGGCGGAATAATAATAATAATAATAATTAAAGCTGCAAGCAGCGATGATAGGGACCTCGCACCCGGGCTCACCGCCGCCCGGCGGCCGTAGGACGACAGAGAACTGCGAACAATAATAATTTAGGCCGATACATAAAAAAATCTGAGAAAATCACAGATTTATGCCAAACTTGCTCCCGTCAGCAGGTGGCGCTATGACTGTGACTCAATATTTTCATGTATATGTCTGCAGGAGAGGATTTTAATCACCCATGTGAATTTTCAGGCAGATCGGACATTGTTTGGCTGAGTTATAGGCAATTGTACTGTTGCCACCAGGTGGCGCTATGACTGTGACTCAATATTGGCATGTAGATGTCTTCAGGAGAGCAATCTTATCAACCATGTGAAGTTTTAGGCAGATCGGATATTGTTTGGCTGAGTTATAGGCAATTTTACTGTTGCCACCAGGTGGCGCTATAACTGTATCGAGTTATTGGCATGTAAACATGTTCAGGTGAGGACACTTATCAAATGTGTGAGTTTTGAGGCAGATTGGATCAAGCGTGCCTGAGTTATAACAAGTTGATGTTTGGTGGCGAATCATCAAAGTTTGCGAGTCCGCCACGGACACGCCCATCGACGAAAACTCTAGACCTTCACAATATATCATCGATACAGCTTTCAGATGACACCACTCAAATTTAGTGCTGATATGATAAAATTTGTGGGAGGAGTTTGTTTCACTGTAAATCATGCTATTTCCTGTAGCCAGCAGGTGGCGCTATAACTGTGACTCAATATTGGCATGTAGTTGTCTTCAGGAAAGCAATGTTATCAACCATGTGAAGTTTTAGGCAGATCGGATATTGTTTGGCTGAGTTATAGGAAATTTTAAGTTTGCCAGCAGGTGGCGCTATAACTGTATCAAGTTATTGGCATGTAAACATGTTCAGGTCAGGACAATTATGAAATGTGTGAGTTTTGAGGCAGATCGGATCATGCATGCCTGAGTTATAACAACTTGATGTTTCATGGCGAATCATCAAAGTTTGCGAGTCAGCCACGGACACGCCCATCGACAAAAACTCTAGACCTTCACAATATATCATCGATACTGCTTTCAGATGACACCACTCAAATTTGGTGCTGATATGATAAAATATGTGGGAGGAGTTTGTTTAGCTGTAAATTATGTCATTTCCTGTAGCCAGCAGGTGGCGCTATAACTGTATCGGATTATTGGCATGTAAACGTGTTCAGGTCAGGACGGTTATCAAACGTGTGAATTTTGAGGCAGATCGGATAATGCATGCGTGAGTTATAACAACTTGATGTTTCGTGGCGAATCATCAAAGTTTGCGAGGCCGCCACGGACACGCCCATCGACGAAAACTCTAAAGCTTCGCAATTTAGCATCGCCAAGGTCTTTAGATGACATAACCCAATTTTGGTGTCGATCGGATGAAATCCCTAGGAGGAGTTCGTTAAAATACAACGCCTGAAAATGGCAAAAACGCCACTTTTTCGCCGCAGGAAGCCGTAAATATCCGACTTCCTGTTGGGTTTGAGATATCGCTCCTTGAGACTTTTTTGTAGGTCTTGGCATGTTTGAGGTGTGTGCCAATTTTCGTGCATGTGCGTGATTCGTGGCTCGGGGGCTTGTCCGTATCAATTTTCTAGGTGGCGCTGTCGAGTCATTTTGCCACGCCCACTTCCGAAACCTATAATAAACGTAAATTTTCGCCACTTCTGGGGCGTGTGCAAATTTTCGTGAGTTTTCGGGCATGTTTAGACCCTCAAAATCGCGATTGATTCGGGAGAAGAATAATAAGAATAATAATAATAATAATAATAATAATAATAATAATAAACGGAGCAATTCCAATAGGGCCTTGCACCGTTTGGTGCTCGGTCCCTAATTAAAGCTGCAAGCAGCGATGATAGGGACCTCGCACACGGGCTTACCGCCGCCCGGTGGCCGTAGGACGACAGAGAACCGCGAACAATAATAATTTAAGCCGATACATAAAAAAATCTGAGAAAATCACAGATTTATGCCATACTTGCTCCTGTCAGCAGGTGGCGCTATGACTGTGACTCAAGATTGGCATGTAGATGTCTTCAGTAGTGGAAACTCATCAAACATGTGAAGTTTCAGGCTGATCGGACATTGTGTGGATGAGTTATAAGCCAAACTACCTTCTGTCAACAGGTGGCGCTATGACTGTGACTCAATATTGGCATGTAGATGTCTTCAGGAGAGCAATCTTATCAACCATGTGAAGTTTTAGGCAGATCGGATATTGTTTGGCTGAGTTATAGGCAATTTTAAGTTTGCCAGCAGGTGGCGCTATAACTGTATCGAGTTATTGGCATGTAAACATGTTCAGGTCAGGACACTTATCAAATGTGTGAGTTTTGAGGCTGATCGGATCATGCATGCCTGAGTTATAACAACTTGATGTTTTGTGGCGAATCATCAAAGTTTGCGAGTCCGCCACGGACACGCCCATCGACGAAAACTCTAGACCTTCACAATATATCATCAATACTGCTTTCAGATGACACCACTCAAATTTGGTGCTGATATGATGAAATTTGTGGGGGGAGTTTGTTTCACTGTAAATCATGTCATTTCCTGTAGCCAGCAGGTGGCGCTATAACTGTATCGGGATATTGGCATGTAAACGTGTTCAGGTCAGGACGGTTATCAAGCGTGTGACTTTTCAGGCAGATCGGATAATGCATGCCTGAGTTATAACAACTTGATGTTTCGTGGCGAGTCGTTAAAATTTACGAGGCCGCCACGGACACGCCCATCGACGAAAACTCTAAAGCTTCGCAATTTAACATCGCCAAGGCCTTTAGATGACATAACCCAATTTTGGTGTCGATCGGATCAAATCCCTAGGAGGAGTTCGTTAAAGTACAACGCCTGGAAATGGCAAAAACGCCGCTTTTTCGCCGCAGGAAGCTATAAATATCCGACTTCCTGTTGGGTTTGAGATATCGCTCCTTGAGACTTTTTGTAGGTTTTGGCAT